>NW_024082177.1:203235-303324 GCF_003009895.1 Hyaena hyaena
GAGGGTGCCCGTTTCTCCACATCCTCGCCAGCATCTAGAGTTCTCTGATTTGCTCATTTTAGCCACTCTGACTGGCGTGAGGTGGTATCTCAGTGTGGTTTTGATTTGTATTTCCCTGATGAGGAGGGATGCTGAGCATCATTTCATGTGTCTGTTGGCCATCTGGATGTCCTCTTTGGAGAAGTGTCTGTTCATATCTTCTCAGGCGTATGTTGTTTTATTGTGGCTTCACTTTATTGCATTTTGCAGATATTGCTTTTTTTTTTTTTTTAAACAAATTGAAGGTTTGTGGCAACCCTGCATTGAACAAGTTTATTGGTGCCATTTTTCCAACCGCATTTGCTCACTTCATGTCTCTGGGTCATATTTTGTATAATTCTCTCAATATTTCAAACTTTATTATTATTATATTTGTTATAGTGATCTGTAATCAGTATTTACAACTTGCTAAAAGCTCAGATGATTCCTAGCATTTTTTATCAATAAAGTATCTTTAATTAAGATATACACATTGTTTTCTTAGACATAATACTATTATTGCATTCTTAATAGACACAGTATAGTATAAACATAACTTTTATTGCACTTGGAAATCCCAGAATTCTCTTTACTTGCTTTATTGCCATATTTGCTTTATTGTGATGGTCTGGAAGCAAACCTACAGTATCTCTCAAGTATGCCTGTATTACAGTCTTTGTGATTGTGTACATAACATTCTTTCTGGCTGGCAAAACTGATTTTGATAGTGTTCTGAAGTATTCAACTCAAAGGCAATAAGAGTTTTCCTATCTTTCTTCCTAAATTATGAGACTTAATTATGGTAAAAATAAAAAATAATGTCTTTGTGAGAGGCAAAGCCCTAGGGACACAATTAGAAAATTAGCCTTCTCCAGTTCCTATCAAAGTTTGTATCTTGCTTACTAATTAAACTAAAGAGGAAATTTTAGAGGCACCTGGGTGGCTCAGTCAGTTGAGCGTCTGACTTTGGCTCAGGTCATGATCTCATGGTTCATGGGTTCAAGCCCCGCACCGGGCTCTGTGCTGACAGCTAGCTCAGAGCCTGGAGCCTGTTTCAGATTCTGTATTTCCCTCTCTCTCTCTGACCCTCCCCTGCTCACGCTGTCTCTCTCCCTCTCTCTCTCAGAAACAAATTTTAAAAAACATTAAATAAATAAGAAATAAAGGGGAAATTTTAAAAAACTAGGAAAAAATAGAGGAAAAGTGGTAGGAGTAGCAATAATACATCCTTCAGACTTAGGATCTACCTGGAAAATTTCATGAAGTATTGTAAACTGGAGCAAGGTCACTAGGAAAGATACCTTGCACAATATAAGAGAATAGAAAATTCCTTTTAGAAGCATTGCTTTCAGGAAACTTTGCAGAACGTTGATGATCTGAACACAGGCTTTCAAAGCATAAATGGGACCCTGTCTTGTCCTATAGCTGCCACTGGTCTGGTGAATATGTGGTATTTCTGGTTGACAGGTGTAGTGGTGTTGAACACTTTATTTTGGAAGTTATCAGGCACCTCCCTGACATGGAAATGGTGATCAATGTACGAGATTATCCTCAGGTTCCTAAATGGATGGAGCCTGCCATTCCAGTCTTCTCCTTCAGTAAGGTAAGTATAGGGGAGATGGAAGGTGGTCCTCTAGAGTATGAGAAGGAGATGATTGTCCTATGACAGAGTCTGATGGGTAATGGTGAGAATGACACCTGAGGTCCAGGAATTAGTGTATGTCCCTCTTAGCTTCACAGTGGTTGAGCAATAAGACTGAGAAGATGGGTAATGTGAGTAGGATTGCTTAAGTGTCTTTAAGTTTAGGGATGAGGGGGAGGGAATAATGGATGCTCAAAGAACCTATAGGATATTGAAGGAAAGGTTCAGAGAGCCTACAGAACATAGTAGAGAGGGGTTCAAGATAGTTCATGGGCTTGGAGCTAGGGAAAACCTTCGTTCAAAAATATTTGTTGAGCTCCTATATATATATAGTTTTGAGTCTAGTTATGGAGGAATAGGAGTACTAGTTCACACTTGTGGACTTGGAGAGTTTCAGATAGTTAATATCTTCTCAATGCCCAGGTTCTTGCAAATGTGTATTGGAAGGGATGGGCCTTGGTTCCCTAGAGACTAGGTATGACCACATTTAGGGGTGGGGGTGGGAGGGCTAGAAGACAATGGATGGAAGAGTCTATGGGGCAAGGGTGGGTTTAAGAAAACCCCATTGTCTTTGAGAAAAAGAGCACCATCTCTGATGTGGTTTCTCTAAAGAGGGACCTTTTATCCCCATTTTTTCTTTATCACAGTTTACTTTCTCACTAGACTTATTATTTCCTGTGTTGCAAGTGGGCTGAGGCCACATTTGTGTTGCATTTCCCATGGTTTAGCCTCATTTCTCAAAAGTGCTTGGTCTTGTTGTTTGTCATGAAACCCTCCCAGAAGAACAGATAGAGGCTCCCATGTAAGTCACTAAGGATTTTATGCTTGTTATCTAGTTGTTTCTGTGTATGGTAAAGTATGACCATCAGTATACATCAGTATACTTCTTTTTATCTTCTCTCCTTTTCGTTTTTAAACTAGTGACTCCTAATTTCCAAGAGAAGGCTTTTAGTCTTTCAACTTTACAGTAATTGAACAGCTTCTATTGAGTAGCTTTTATGTCTGAGCTGTTTTGTGAATCACATACCATTTTTTAAAAGTATTTGAGAATGTGCAAACAGCATATTGCATGTGTAATTCCAGTGAAAAAGCTGAAGAGTTAGAGGTTTATCAGGCCAAAGTTTTAACAGAAGTAACCATAAAAAGAAAACAAATGATTTCAAACTTTTGTCAAAAGATGTGGGATAATATCCCTTTCTCCCATTCTGCGCATGAGCATTTCTGGTCCTGATCAACATATAACCAATAATTTATTGACCAACCAGTGTGAGCTCAATAGTACCACAGTATTAGGTAGTACTAATGAACACTTATTGATTACTTACTATGTACCAAACACTAGTCTAAGCTTTTCACATGTACTAACTCATTTAGTAAGCCCATTAGATAGGTAACATTATTGGTATTATTATTTCTCCCATCATAAAGATAAAACAAGCATAGAAAAATTAAGTAGCTTGCCTAGAGTTGGAAGGAAGTAGAGTCAGCATTCAAACCCAGATGATCTGTTTCAAGAGCCCCCACCCCTTTAACCATTTACTGCACTGTGATTTTTGTTCTCAAAAGATCCATCTAGGAAATAGTCAGGAACTGGTAAGATGGTATATATTCCAAATGTAAGAGCAGTTAAAAGATAAGAGAGCTGTGTGATGATTAAGAGGTAGGCATTTTATTTCCTTAAACTAAAAAAAAAAACCCTAACAAACAGAACTTTGGGTAACTGGAAAAGTTGACCTTTAATGAGATTTTTAAATTCTGGGATTCAGTGAGCCCATGAATTTTAACCCACAGTCATTTTGTCCTATACTGTCTGGAGTTCAGACTTTGCAGACAAGGGAAAATATATTTTTGGCAATGTGGCACTAGAGCAAGACCTTGTTCAGATCCTGTGGCATGACTGTAGTTTACTTCTTCTCTCTCTGTTCTGAGACTGATTTAGAACAACCTTTCTGTTTCTGTTGAAGACATCAGAATACCATGATATCATGTATCCTGCTTGGACATTTTGGGAAGGGGGACCTGCTGTTTGGCCAATTTATCCCACAGGTCTTGGACGGTGGGACCTCTTCAGAGAAGATCTGGTAAGGTAGGTCTTATAGAGAGGTTTAATTTGTCCTTCTTTGTAGGTCTTATTGAAATAAACTAGTGTTTAAGTTAAAAACAAAATAAAAACTATAGCATAAGCAATATAAAATATTTTTATATTTTATGTGTATAAAATATTTACATATCCATCGGAAAAGAGCAGAACCTACCCTAAAGTATCAGCAATACCTTTGGGGAAAGGAGAATAGGAGCCTTTTCTTTTCTTCTTTAAATTTTTCTGTATTTTTAAGATTCTCCAAATAAGAGTGAGTTACTTTCATAATTAGAAAAAAGTGAAGGACCATGTTGTGGGGGAGAATAGAAAATTATTAGGAGGAACATAAGTATACTTTATAACTTAGAGCTAAGTCCTTGAGGTGGAGATCGGGAGGACATAAACGTCCCATAAGTATCTCAAGTACAAGCTTATTCCAGATCCTTCTGATTCACAACTGAGACATGCCTGGATCTGTTGAGTCTATCTGCTGTCATTTCAGAATTTAGATTGTCCATGTCATCCAAGCTGTAGGTATTTCTTACCTTGCTACAATTTGCATTTATGATTCAAACAACATTGGTACCTAATAGTAAACTTCTAGAAATACTGTCTTTATAGATCTCCTCTCAAGTAGAGTGAGGAAGCAGAAATTTAATTTATTTCCACAAATACCTATCACCTGTACCATGTGTGGCTGGAGATTCAAAAGGGGTTGAAAAGAATGTCCCTTTTCTAAAGAAACATGTAGGGCTGAAGTCCTCAATGGTGGTTAGACCCACCAAATAAAAAATGAGTCTATTATCTAGTAGGTGTACTTTGAAAATGATTTTTTAAGATAACTTGGTTTCATACTTCATAGAACTAGAACTGGAAATTGTCCTTTCCAACTCTTTCTTTCAGGAATGAGGGAATGAAGGCCCAGAGAGGTTGAGTGACTTGGTCAAAGTCAGGAACCAATCTAGGCCTGAAGTCCAGGTATCCAAGTGGATTACCCTCTCTACATTACCAATTAACCTTACCCATCCTCTAAAGAGGGAAAAATAAAAAGGTTTTTAACCTGCTTTTCTTCAAGTTTTTCTTGGCTTTAGTTATCTAATCCTTTTTATTTTTCAAGTACTTGCAAATATGGTTTTCACACTCTTCTACTCTTCCTTTTTTTTGTAGCTCTTTTTCTACCTACTATCCATCTACTTTGGGTTTTGTGTTTTGTTTTTGTTTTTGTTTTTTTTGAGAGAGAGAGAGAAAGGGAGAGCACAAACAGGGAAGGGGCAGAGTGAGAAGGAGAGCGAGAATCTCAAGGAGGCTCCTCGCTCCATGTAGAACCCCTCACAGGGCTTGATCTCACAACTGTGAGATCATGATGAGCTGAAATCAAGAGTTGGACAGTTAATCAACCGAGCCATCCAGGCACCTCTACTTTGCTTTTTAAATATTTAAAAACAACCTTTTTTTTTCTAATTATGAAACCTATATATGCTCATAAAAATGTAGAAGTATGTCTAACATGGGCAACTTTTCTCCCCACTTGTCAGTGTGTCTTAGAAATGTTTCCATGTCAGTACATATGAAACTACCTCATTATTTTTATTAGTTGCATGGTATTCTATTGCATGGATAATAATTTACCTCATTATTTTCTATGATAGACTTTGAGGCTACATATGTAATATATGCAAAATTTGTTACATACCTTAAGAGACTGTACATCTTAATACTTTAGTGTTATTCTAAGAGCAAAGATATTCTCCTTTATACAATCACGCTGCAATTATCAAATTCAGCAAACAGTGTTGGTACAACACTTAATTACCCTACTAATGTCCTCTATGGCACATTCTACCTCCAGTATAGGATACAGTCCAGGCTCATGTGTTGCATTTAGTTGTCATTTCCATTTAGTCTCCTGTAATCTGGAACAGCTAGTTCTTCAGCAGTCTGTCTATTTCGTGACATTGACGTTTTGAAGAACACAGGCCACCTATTTTCTAGAATGCATTTCAATTTCGTTTTGTCTAGTTGCTCATGATTAGACTCAGCTTATGCATTGCTAGCTTGAATACTGACCTAAGTGATTTTTGCATCCACCCATACCTCTTTTTTTTTAATGTTTATTTATTTATTTATTTTGAGAGAGACAGAGTGTGTGGGGGGGGGGGGTTGCTGAGAGAGAGGGAAAGAGAGAATCCTGAGCAGGTTGCATGCTGTCAGCACAGAGCCTGGCTTTGAGCTCAGTCTCACAAACTGTGAGATCATGACCTGAGCCGACATTCAGAGGTGGATGCTTAACTGACTGAGCCACCCAGGCACCCCATTTCTTTAGAGATGTGGATTTTGATCACTTGGTCAAGGTGTTACCAGTTCTCCACTGCATAGTTACTCCCCCCAAGCCCCGCCTTATAAACCACTAACCCAATTTTTAGGGAAATAGGTTCTTTTAAAATTTAAGCTTATAAGAACATATTTTTCTTTTGATATCTTCCCCTCTTATTCTTCAGTTGAATTTATTCATGATTACAAAATTATAATTTTATTTTTTTAGAGCACTCCATTCAAAAGCTCTAGCCATGTGATTTCACTTCTTACTTTGAAACTTTAATAATCTCCTTGTTTATCTGCATTGATATCTGCCTGCTATTTTTCTAATCTTTTGGGGGTCTGTCTCTATTGACTTACTTTTCACTCTGTAGAAGAATTCAGTGTTTCTGTATTTTAAGGATTTCTGTCTCTACTGTCATCGGGGGTAGGGAAGGTGGTTACAAAAGGGGTCTGGGGCAGTACCAGGCTGTGTGGCCACTTTTAGCACTTGCCTGGGGAAAAAAGTCCTAACATGGGTCTTTCGAGGGGTGGGTAGGTGGGTAGAAAGAATGATGGAGAGAGAAAACAGAGATGGTACAAGTCTCTGTATATTAAATACAGCTTTCCCAGGGACCAAGGAAATTTATACTTAGTATAAATTGATACTTTTTTGCTTGGGTAGTTTGGCAATATATATCAAAATATAAAATGTGTATATCTTTGACACAGCCATTTCACTTCTAGAATTTATCCTGAAGAGTTAATTGGTAAAGGTGTGTACACAAAGATATTCACTTCAGTGTTGTTTGTTAAAGCAAAGTGTTGGAAATACCCAAGCCCATGAATAAGTAATAAAATGAATTATGACATGGATATAAAATGGAGTATTGTGCCTGAGTGCAAAGTAAAGGTAGCATAGGGCTTAAAAACAGGGACTCTGGGTTCAAACTCTGGCTTCTATTAGCTGTGTGACTCTGGGAAAACTGCCTACCTTCTCAAGAGCCTCAGCTGTAAAGTAGGGATAACAAAAGCCATCTAAAGCATTGTGAGAATGGGTATATATATATATACCCATATATATATATATGTATATATAAGATCTGTGTTACAGAGAGCAAGATTTCTCAATATTGGTAGTATTGACATTTTGGGCTAGATCATTCTTTGTTGTAGGGGACTGTCCTGTGCATTAGAGGGTAGTTAGCAACATCCCTGGTCTTAATGTCACTAAATACCAGTAGCAGTCCCCCAGGAGTGACAATCAAAAATGTCTATAGTCATGGCCAAATGTCTTCTGGGGGGAAAGGGGCAAAATTACCTCCAATTGATACGGAGACATAATTGGCAGGAAATTCTTCACTGAAATGTTCAGTTGCTAAGAGTAGTTATCTATGGGTAGGAAGGTTCCAGATGATTTTTCTACTTTTGTTTTATGCTTTTCCATTAGAATTTTATATAGGGGTGCTTGGGTGGCTCAGTCGGTAAGCATCCAACTTTTAGCTTCAGCTCAGGTCATGATCTCACAGTTCATGGGATCAAACCCCACATCAGGCTCTGTGCTAAGAGTGCAGAGCCCACTTGGGATTCTCCCTCTCTTTCTCTCTCTCTCTCTGTGTCCCCCCTCCACTCACATGCCCATCCCCCCAAATAAATTAACTTAAAGAAAGACTTTTATATAATGAGCATATATAATATTTCCACTAAAAAGAAAAAACCCTGCAAACAAAAATAACCCAGTGGTATATAGTGTTTATATTTTGGTGGGAGGGAATATGGGGCACAATGAGAGACAGTTTTGGCTTTGATTGGAGAATCAGGTAAAGATGGTCTAGCAAGGAAAAGCTCTAAGATAGGCCATGAAAATAAGCAATGCTCTCAGCTGAGAGAAGCTGAGTAATGTGACATTTATATATCTAAAAGTATTTTTACCTAAAACGTTTATATCCTAAGTCTCTCCATTATGGTAAATAGTGTAGCAATCCCTCATTAACTCCAATTCAACTGTCCCCCTCATTTTTTAGAGGAAGTCACTACAACTCTGTGCAGGACCCCTATGAAGGAAGTTAAGAATGCTGCATCTGTGAGCTAGCAGCTTCAGCAAGGAAAGCTGGTCATGGAAGTGTGTATTGAGACCTGAGTTTCAGGGACTTGGTTTCATGGAGCATTTAGGATAGTCTCAAGAATACTAGGGTGCTCTGCAATATCAGACACATTTCTGAAGATGCTGCCTATGCATCCAAACATTAGGTCATGGAGTGATTTGTTTTCTTGCCCTTAATTCAATTTCTGGTATTTTCTACAGTTCTCTTTGCCTATTAGGTTTATCAATAGCACCACTCTATGTAAAGCAGAGAAGAAATCCTCATTGTATGCATTAAACAGCTATAAACATGTCATTTAGGGGCTGGGAACTTTTTTTCCAATGTTGTTAACTTATTAATGGAGGAACAGATTGTAGATATTATTGGCTAGAACTTCCAAAGGGATGAAGTAACAACAAAGGGAAATACAATGTCATTGAGGGCTTTTTCTTTTGAAAGCCTGGGTCAGACTTATTGAAAAATGTCAAGCTCTGAACTCATCCTCAGAAATGGTTAAAACACATCCTCATTTGGTTAAGAGAAAAGCATAGAAACTCATTGAAATCTGTTTTTAGGTCAGCAGCACAGTGGCCATGGAAGAAGAAAAACTCCACGGCATATTTCCGAGGATCAAGGTGACTATATTTTCTGACATTTTACAAAGAAATTGGTAAGACATAAGTAATTTTGAGGGTGTGAAGATCTCTAGTTCAAAGAGAAAAAGCTAACAGAAAAGTAAATGGAGAATCACAGAATTTTAGACTAGAAAACTCAAATTATTTGCCCAAATCACTCTTTCTTGAATTGAAATTGAAAGAGGTAAGTTTCATTCATCTAGTCATTGAACAGGTATTTAGAATGCCATGAGTATAGTAGGCATTGAGTGTATGTTGAAGTGAACAGCTGAGTTTCCTCTTGCCTGAGAGATTATAATTTCCTATGGGTAGCTTCTGACCTGGCCCTCTGCTAGTCACTGTGCTAGTTAATGGAAGAGCAGGAACTATCACCAGATCTCCTGACTCCTTTTTTCATGAAGCCATGTGGCTGCCAAATAATAGTGGAGACCACAGACTGAGACTGGTGAAAATGGAAAGGGAAGCAGGGAAGAAAGAGAGGAGGGAGAGGGAAATGTTGGTGAAGGGCCCTCTCCATGTTACTCAGACCCACATCCCTGGTGCCAAGAATGGTAACTGCCATGCAGATACATGATGACTATCTGTTGCATAGATTAACAGAACAGGGACTATGAAAGGAAAAGGGTCTTGTCATTTTCCTGGTGAGTCCTTGTTGGAGATCACACCCTCTCCTGAGTCAGTGAACTTGAGAACACAGACAGGCCCAGTAGTCATTGCTTACTGGTCCTTATCACCTTCTCTGATCCTCAGATCTTGAGATCACAGCTTTTTAACTTGGGATCCATGTGTGGACTTGAAGAGTTCTAGGACTTCCTATAATTATATCGGGATATGTACACTTTATTCTAGAGAGTGGGTCCCCAAGAGGTCCAGGGCCTGTCAAATATTAGGACCATCTGCTACTTGGACTTTAACTAGGACTTTTTCTACATATGAATCTTCAGGTTTTTAAGCCCTTTAGTTTTCTTTTTAATTTAAATGTTATGCTGGACTTTACAGAACACACACAATACAGGTCATGTAGCTATTTTGGTGAGGGGTGATTACCTAGTCACATAGCTGTGAGTACTCGTGATTATAGAGGCTACATGAGCCTTCCCAAAAGGGAACTCATTCCCTGGGATATGCCTGAAATGCTCAAAATGACATCCTCTCAAAGACTAGATGTAAACAAAGAAGGGCCCAATACTCCCCATCTCTGAAGGGTAAATAGCCAGGAAAACAGGCAGGAACACCTACATGCTGCAGGGCCCAGTATCCCCCCACCTCTGCTGTACCCAGTAAGTTATCCATCTGTGTGTACAGTCATTGCATTGGGTCCAGTTACAGCTTACCTTTCAGAGATTGGGAATAGTATTATGGCGGAGGACACATGTTTTGTCTCATGTGTTTCTTTTATAGGACAAGTCCAGAACGGGATCCTCTCATTCTTCTATCTCGGAAAAACCCAAAACTTGTTGACGCAGAATACACCAAAAACCAAGCCTGGAAATCTATGAAAGTAATCACAGTCGTCTGAATAGAACCATAGCAGTGAACATTCTCACTCAAAGAACATTTCTACCTGGGTAGTTCCAGATTAGGTTTCCTCTTAACGGTAGATGAATGTAGAGAAAGACACGAACTAGTAATAGCATATATGTAAATTATGCTTTCAAACTCCCATTGCTTTTCTGGGACATATTATGAGTAGTATTTTTTTTTTTAAACTACTTTGAAGGTTTAAACCAGAGGACACAAAATTTTTGTGGAAAGGGCCAAATGGTAAATATTTTAGGCTTTGTGGATTGTATAGTCTTGTAATTACTCAACCCTGCCATCACAGTGTGAAAGCAGCCACAGACAATATATAAATGAATGAGCCTGTCTGTGTTCTAATAAAACTTTATTTATAGCATGGAAAATTGAATTTCATGTAATTTTCACATGTCATTAATATTCTTCTTTGGGTATTTTTCAAGCATTTGAAATCTAAAGATATTCTTAATTTGAAACTTAAAAATATTCTTCGTTTATTTACAACTCCCCAAGTGATTCTAACGCAATGCTAGCAATGAGTGGCTCCTTCAGGTTGGAGTTCATCTCTTTCTTCTGTGACTTCTTGCCTTATTCAAAGAACTTTAAGCCCTAAATGTCCTCATTTGAAATTTCCACATGTCATATAAGGATGATGTGAAAAGAAGTTTTAAACTTCTTGTGGGAAAACTAAGTGGATCTGAGATGTATTATGTGATTGTTGTAATCAAACAGGATCAAATGAAGGCTAACAAACTTTGTTGAAAAATAAAATAAAAATAAAAAATAAAAATATGAAAAATGTATCCATTCAGCACAGCCTCTACTGTGGGAAGCTGCAAAAGCAAACAAGACTTGTTTCCCTCATCAAATTGTTTGTTATCTGTTAAGGTAGCTGGTATATAAATGGGGTTCTCAAACTCAGATGCCCCAGGGGTCACAGGAGTGAGCAAGAGAGAGAGCTGAAGGTTTGCCACCAAGGGAATAGGAACTCAGTTTACCAGACCTTCCTTTTATGTTTTACAAGAAATGTGGAAATCAGGATTTTTGGAAGAAATATCTTACCACCTGTAAATGTTGGCAATGGTTTGAATTTTTATTTTCTAATACTTCCCATCCCCAAGAAAATCTGTATATGGGTTATACCTCTGAGCCCACCAGCCACCACCTGTAACCTCCTGTATGTATACTTTACACAGAGTGAAACACGCTGTAGGTTAGGACCTCTGAGTTCCGAGGAGGATTCACGTGGCTTTGGGAGCTTGAACTCTAAAATCAGATAGGCCCAATTAAAACCCTTGCTCCTTTACTTAGGGCCATGTGACCCGGAGCCAGTCTCCCAACTTTTCGAGGCCATGGCTTCTTCATCTATAAAATGGGATAATAATTCCACTGAATATGTTTATTCAGGACACTGAAATGAAGTCATGTTGATGGAATGCTTAACAATGCTTGCTGCATACTGGTCTTCAATAAATACTACCACTCTCAATACTAATAACTCCCTTTTTGCTTAAAGGATACCTTGGGGAAGCCAGCTGCTAAGGATGTGCATCTTGTGGATCACTGTAAATACAAGTAAGACTTCCAGGACTCCTGACTCTTGGTTTCCCTATTACATCTGGAATAGCTTCACTTTGGGAGAAAACTTTAATACTAGGTCCAACTGAGGTTTATGAAAGCCCTATTAATTAATTTGTTTGTCATTTACTGAGAACATGCTGTGTGTACAAGGTTCTCACCTGAGTTGTGTGGGAACTGTAGAGACCATGGAAATGGTCCCTGCCTCAATAGACCTGGCTGCTAGTAACCAAAGTGATGGGATTCCTGCTCTCCACACCCTATCCAGCCAATAGCTAAAGTTAATGTATTTATCAGGTTAATAAGAGTTTAAATTTCAAAATGAATAAAGCATATGTAACTAAAATATTAGAATTCAGTGCCAGGACTAAGGATTAGGTTAACAAGTAAAACCAAGTCAGGATGAGGAAGTAGGGCGATTCAAAGAGGCAAATGCTGATTACACTACACAATAGAACTCTAGGGTAGAAGCAACTCTAGTTGGAAACAGGGGTGCATGCATGAGAAATGCTGAAAAGACCATGTTCTTTTCTATGATAGCTTTTTTCCAGGGGGCATTTCTTTAAAGATTGATTAGGTACACCTGATTCTCTTCTCCAGAATTCAGAAGAAGAGGGAACAGGGAACAGCGGGTGCTTTTGAGGTACCCAATGGGCTTTGGGGAGCCATGACTCATTAGAGACATTAGGCCCAGGAAAGCTTGTAGGAAAGGATAAGGTACTGTTTCCATCTGAGCCTTGCATCTCTCTGTCTAGACCCAGCTTGTGGCCCTGTCTAGGTCTACCTGGAGAAAAAAACCCTCCTTTCCCCTCAGGTGGCATTCCCTGACACAGCCAGTAGCCTCTGGAAACCCACAGGGATATGCAGATGTGTCCTTGAAAGCTGAAAATAGGAAGGGAACGGAGAGGTGTCATTAAAAAAGAGAAAGGGAGGAGGAATAAGAAGAAAAAGATCCTATCTGTGGCAGCAGGCATATAGTATTGAGTATATTTTGCTCTTTCTTTCCCAGGTATCTGTTTAATTTTCGAGGTGTAGCTGCAAGTTTCCGGTTCAAACACCTCTTCCTATGTGGTTCACTTGTTTTCCATGTTGGTGATGAGTGGCTGGAATTCTTCTATCCACAACTGAAGCCATGGGTTCACTATATCCCAGTCAAAACAGATCTCTCCAATGTCCAGTGAGTGGCTCTCCCCAAACAAAGTGGCTAATGACTCCCACAGTCTGCCTCTAAGTCACCAGCCATTTAAGGCATTTATACTGATGACTTTTTCCCTTTAAAGCTTTTTTTAAAAATTTTTTTTAAATGTTTACTTTTGACAGAGACAGAGACAGAGCTAGAGAGCGAGCAAGGGAAGGGCAGAGAGAGGGAGACACAGAATCCAAAACAGGTTCCCAGTTCCAAGCTGTCAGCACAGAGCTCAATGCGGGGCTCAAACTTACAGACCATGAGATCATGACCAGAGCTGAGGACTGAGCCACCCAGGCGCCCTGAAAGCTTTTTTTTCTTAACCAGTTTGCATACATAGTGTTACCAGTCAACTAGTCTATATATTAGATTTAATCTGAAAAAGTGCTCTAATGCTAGTTTGAAATGTAATATTCAGGCAATCCATAGTAGAAAAGCTCTTATCTCTCAAAGCTAATGACAGGGATATTAGATTTTGTCATAGTGTGAAAAAGACTTTCAGATACATGAGAACTGACCCCACTGAAGCTGAGGCCAATTTTCTCACATGATGGGAAGAATATGAGATATGGAAAGGGCCCAGAAACATGAGCCCAGTGCCCTCTTCTGGGGGTGACAGCAGGAGACAGGAGGGAATTTTTTTTTTTTTTTTACTATTGACTTCTGATGTGTATCATTGAATATTTCTCTATTTTCTCAAGTATGTCCCAAATCTACAACAGGATGCCGTTAGCCTGTATGTGGGCTTATTGTTGTTGTTTTGGTCCTGTCAGAACTCAAATACCTTTGCTTTAAAAAAGAAACAGGGGCACCTGGGTGGCTCAGTTGGTTGAGTGCCTGACTTCGGCTCAGGTCATGATGTGGTGGTTTGCAAGTTTGAGCCCCACGTCGGGCTTGCTGCCGTCAGTGCAGAGACTGCTTCAGATCCTCTGTCCTTCTCTCACTGCCCCTCCCCCACTTGTGCTCTCTCAAAAATAAATAAAACATTTTTAAAAATGAAGTAAAATGAAAATAAAGAAATAATCAATACCCACCTATTTAGAGATTAACCATAGATCTCAGTCTGTGGTCTTTCTTTCTTAGCTCTGTCTATATTTTAGAGACTAATGTTTCTTTCCATTTTAGGGAGCTGTTGCATTTTGTAAAAGCAAATGATGATGTGGCTCAGGAAATTGCTGAAAGGTAAGTTCTGTTCATTTTTCCTTATCTATTTTACTTTCTCATCCCCAACTAAAGTCACATGACTGTAGTTATCATGGTGATATCTGTATTTCATCCTCAATCTACAGAGATAATCAGAATGAAAACTTTCCAGGGGGAAAACACAAATTCACATATGTCCCAAGCCCATCTTTTATAGAAGTAGACTGAAATCTTTGAGGTAATTAAACAAGAATAGAGTTTCTGAGAATTCACTCTTTATGTGTTTACTTTTATTTATTTATTTTAATTTTCTTTTAAATATTTATTTATTTTGAGGGAGAGAGAGACAGAGTGTGAGCAGGGGAGGGGTAGAAAGAGAGGGAGACATAGAATCTGAAGAAGGCTCCAGGTTCCAAGCTGTCAGCACAAAGCCCGACATGGGGCTTGAACCAATGAACCACGAGATCATGACCTGAGCTGAAGCCAGACACTTGCCCAACTGAGCCACCCAGGTGCCTCTGTATGTTTATTTAAAAAAAAATTAAGTTCTATTGCTAAGTGCATATGTGTGGATACGATGGCTACAAGGTTGGCCTTGGGGATCAAAAGAGTTAATCGTGTCTAACATTCTGAATAGGACTTGGCACAAGGTAAGCACTTACATGTAGGCTGTTAGAATTATCAAATGCTGTGCTTTAAGTGTTCTTGTTCATCTTGTCTCTAGGGGAAGCCAGTTTATTATGAACCACTTGCAGATGGATGACATCACCTGTTACTGGGAGAATCTGTTGACTGAATACTCTAAATTCCTGTCCTATAATGTAACAAGAAGGAAAGGCTATGATCAGATTATTCCTAAAATTTTGAAAACAGAACTTTAGTCATCATCATCAGACCACAGTCCTCTCTGGCAGCAGCTCTTAGATATCCTGTGGTGAGAAGCTTACCATGAGTGTGGCACCTCTACCTTGAATACCGTTATCAAGCCAAACACCTGGTTTTCCTCATCATGCTGCACCCAAACAACTCTTGAGAAAGGTCCAAAATGTGTATACTATGGACATGCAGCAGCTCAACACTTTGGCTAAATAAGGACCAGAAATATGAGATGTGGGTTTTGAACCTAATTCTACCTTTCATTTTCTTAAGACCAGTCACAGCTTGTGCCTCAGATCATCCATACATGTATGTCCATCACTGTGAAACTGACTGTGTCCATCAGAGGATACTTTGTCCCATTATTTGGAGCAGAAAACTAATCATTTGGAATTAGTACAATTCGTCACTGCAGTTCAGTTATTTTAGGTTTAATCTCGGTCACTGTATTTTAATGTAGGAAGCCCTATGGGGCTTGTGAAAAATACTTGGGGATCATTTCCTGAAAGGTCTAAGGAAGCAGTAGTTGTGCCATGCAATGATATGGCAGTTCTCTTTTGTAAAAGCATAAGCTTTTTCGTACTCAGGAGGTTTCTATAATGCCATATACAAAGGGGCCAATTGCATGAGTAATTATTGCAATTGGATTTCAAGTTCCCCTTTTTTGTGCCTTCACACACTACTTCTTTTTATGGTCTCTATTTTAAAAAAGACAAAAACCTCTTAATAAATTTAGAAAGTAGTCCTACTCTTTAAAGGAATTGTGCACAAAACAGCAACTTTTCCTCACCCCTTGCACACCCTTAATATTTTTCCTCTTTAAATTGGCAACATTGTCCACAGTCTGGACTGCGTGCAGGGACCTCAAGGAGTCTTCACCTCTGAAATGTTACATTGGGCATTTAGATCATCCAAGTTGAGCACTTACTTATATAGGAGATATTTCAGTGCAAAAATCCATGTTGGAGTGCCTCTTTTTCCCTTTTTTCCCTTTTTGAAAGACTCAAATAGTTTAATCTCTCAGGATGCTCTCCCTTTTATAGTCAAAAGTAAAGAAAAATTTTTAGATGAAAACCCATAGTTTGATGACTCAGAACCATCCTGTCCCTTCGGCCCAACTTTTCCACAATTAGATCTACTCTTTTCCTTTGCTTCTTAAGAACTTTGGTATATTAGTTGGTTTCAAAATTAGTAAATGTGAGGTTCAGTCATATAAAATCAGGGATTTTATTCCATTAGTGAGAAAAGTACTTGGCTTTTTAAACTCCTTTCCACAAATGTTTAAGTCTAAGGACCTTCCTAGAGGAGGAGTTGAATATCCTTGGTAAGATCATTGCATATAATAAGGCAGACATCGAAAATTAGATGTTTTGTTTCTGAGTATTAAAAATTCATGGGGACCATGTCCTTAGGTGCTAGAAGTCTAATGAGAAGCAGTCTAGTTTTTTATGTTGTACAGTGGTTTTGCCTTGTCAGTATGAGGCCCCAGTAGGTGTTATCTTTCTGTGTTTTAATTTTCCTGTCACTAGACTAGAAACAGAATTTTCTGTTCTTTGAATGAAGATCTGAAACTGCATTTCCCTGTGAATTTCCCATTTTGCTTCAAGTTCCAGCTTAAGCATCCTGTCTCTGGATCCTTTCTTTCATTCCTCTAGCAGTTAGGGGCTATCATAAAACTTTGCTCATGCCTGTGTTATATAATATCACATTGTACTGTAATTATTTGACTATTTCTACTACTGTTCTGTAGGCTTCTTAATGGGTGGGAAACATGTTTTATTCATCTTGAGGTCTCCATTATCCAGTACAGTGCCTCACACAGTAGATACTAAAGAATTATTAGAAGGAAGGATGGATGGTTGGATGGATGGATGGATGGATGGTTGGATATATGTATGTATGTATGGAGACAGCTAACTTAACTAGATCCTATTTACAGATTGACTAGCCATTTGCTCCTAAGGGGAACTGGATATGACTGTAAGAGTTGGATCAATGCAGATTCTCATCTGCTCCTTGAATAGCCAATAAGGGAATCTTTGTATTTAAATTCAGCAAATGTTACTCAGATTTTATACTTATCTGTTTACCTCAGTGTAGGTGGTATGAGAATGGTATGTAACAATATGACAAATGCATGTTTTTGAAAATAATTTTTATCCCCATAACTTGTGAAGATTGTTGTTGTTTGTTGTTAATACTGTCTAGCTCCCAAAATTACCCTTTCCTCCTCAGAAGGCTAAAGGCCATACTTTTCTTAGAAAAAAAAAAGAGAATAGTTTATTTGAATGAAGTGGGATCATGGATAACACACATCATACTTTTCTCTCTCTGGAGAGGATCTTCTGTGTGATGGTGTCAGTGTCATATCTTATTCTACTGTGGCAGATCAGGTTCTCCTCATTGCCAAGAACAGAAACTTCTAGCTAGTTTAAGCAAAAGAACTTATTTAGGAGGATATGAAGGCATCTCAAAAAATCTAAACAAGTTTCATAGCAGAAGGAGAGAAAACGGGGAAACTCCAGGAAACTCAGCAAGAGTTTTGGACTGCTCTAGAGCGCTGCTCTCTGCAGTTCCAGAGACTGCCAGGCTCTGTCTTTCAGCCTGAGATTCCCAAGAGAAAAAAATTTAATGGGCTCCTTTGGTTGAGTTCCAAAGGGGATACTTTCCTACCCTTGACCCCTATACTGACAACAAACAAGAACACACACAAGTATATAAATATCCATCTTCCCATGCATCCAAATATGCCATCACTTCAGATAATCCTACTGCATCCAGATGTAAGGTGCGGTGGGTAAGGCAGAGGGATACAAGTTAATATTTAGCAAATACTGCTTGAGCAACCACTCTGCACAAACAGTAGGAGATAAAATGTTTAAAACAGGCTTCCTAGCCTCAAGGGGCTCTGTGGTTGAGATGATAAATAACGATATGAGAAACATCATAGGCAGAAGGTGATTATGGTGACATGAGGCCTTAATCATAAGGCCAATTATTCATACAGACAATGTGAATATGGAGTTCAGAAGAGGAAGAAATTTCCATCTAGTGCAGAGGGTTATCTTCATGGAGGTAAAAATTGGGTTATGCTTTGAGGGATAGATGAAGTAAATGAAGTCCTTGAGAATTTTCAAAATTCGTTCTTTTTAAAAAAATTTATAGTTTATTTTTGAGATAGAGAGAGACAAAGCACAAGCAGAGGAGGAACAGAGAGAGAGAGAGAATCCGAAGCGGGCTCCAGGCTCTGAGCTGTCAGCACAGAACCCAATGCAAGGCTTGAACCCACAAACCACAAGATCATGACCTGAGTGAAAGTCAGACGTTTAGCTGACTGAGCTACCCAGGTGCCCCAAAATTCATTCTTTCTATCTGTGAAAACAGTTTGTCATGTATATTACAACAAACTGTAATATATGTAGCAAGGGCAGTACCTGGTGAGAACCTAGCAGGGAAAGGGAAAACTACTGATCCCTAGGAGAAAATTCACAATGGGGGAAGAAGCTGTTGAGTTCTATGAGTGGAACTCAGCAACAAGGACTGAGGATAGGTGAATGGTGGTTCTGGGTAGTGTGACTATACTGAAATCCTTCCTGGATGCCTTTACTCTGGTGGCAAGGGCACATGCTAGGGAGGAGAAAGCTGTATTGAAACAGAGTAGTCCAAATAAACCTCATAACACCTTTTGGCTTAGCATTGCTCTGAGACCCCTCAAAAAGGGCAGACCAGAGAGGAAGGAGAGTATTTCCCTAGTGATTATAAAAAATAAAAAAAAAGTAAGACCTGGGGGCTTGGAGAAACAGGAATATGGGAGGGTGACAGAAGGTAGAGCCTGAGAAGCAAAGATGGAATAGCAGTAACAGTGTGAGCAGTTACCAAAGGTCTGGGGACTTCTTGAAGTGGCAAAGGGAACCTTACAAATGAGGGTCCCAAAGTTACCCAAAGAAAGCAGCTATGGGGAAAGTGAAATTTGCCTGTGAATAAGACATCATTTTTATCTACAGGGTAGTGAGTCCTGAGGACATTTGAGTTGTATATAAATGACTTCATTTAGTAACTGCTTACATCCCTGCTCCACAATTGAAAGCCCTCCCTCATCCCAGAATGATTCTGGAATCATCACAAGCATTTAACTTTTCCTACATGTAGATGACAGACTTCACAGTGGTTTTCTTGGGCTTTCAGGGTTTAAGACTGTGTCCTGGTGCCTACTCCCATCTATCTGGGATAAACAGCAACCTGGAGTCAAAGCCAGCAGTCTGGGAATATGAATTCTTCATTCAACAACCTATATGCTAGATGCCATGCAAGGTCCTGGAGTACAGAGATGAATATACCTGGTCTCTGACCTCAGAGTTAGTCTGTTGAGACACATCAACAGATAGGAAGTTGTGATGCAGTATAGTAAGTGCTATGATGGGAGCTAACCTACTACTGTCTCCCAGATGACTGTCACTAATTCAGATGTACTTATTTACTCCTCTGGGACTTTTCTTTAGGATTTCACCTATCAAATTCCAAAATTCTATTTATTGTATTCTACTAAAGAGTGTAGCAGTTTTGAAGTATTACATCTAGAAAGGAATAAGAGAGGGGTAGGGATTGACAAAAAATAAGGGACTATGTTTGGTTGCCAGTAAGATGAAATTACACAAACCATTTGGAATTATTTCAAATGCGTGTTTTTTAAAGTTTATTTGGGAAGAGGAGGGGAGGCAGAGAGAGAGAGAGAGAACAAGTGGGGGAGGAGCAGAGAGAGAGAGGAGGGGTGACAGAAGATCCGAAGCAGGCTCCGCGCTGACAGCAAGTCCCATGCAGGGCAGGAACTCACAAACCCTGAGATCATGACCTCAGCTGAAGTCCTTAGCTTACCTCACTGAGCCACCCAGGCAACCCTCAAATGTGTGTGTTTTAATAAAAACAATACCTCGAAGCATATGTTAGCAGAAGCTGTACTGAAGGGAAATTACTGCTGTAATATCCAAGAAATTCCAACTGTCCTGCCTTTTGAGGAAGAGTAAGCATATGAAACTAAGGGAGTGGGGTGGGGCAAAACCCACCTTGTTAAAGAACTACCGAAAGCTAACTCTTCAAATGAGCTTTCTGGAAATCTCGGTGTTATCAGGCACCAAGACATTTGGTTCTTCAGAAAGCAGAACTGAAACCCCGCCCAGCCCAGGAGGCTTCTCCACGTCGGTGACAGGTAGGTTGGGCTTGTATTTGTGCAAATTGTCTTCCCCTTTCCCCACTCCACTTGTATTGAATACTGCACTTTCTTTCATCTATGTGGAATTTCTGGCGTTTTATATACGATAAACTACTTCAGGCTGTAACACATCTTGCCTCTCGGAACCTGACGAAGACCCGGTTTGTGGGACCCAGGAAACCCAAAGAGACGCGGAGACCTTGGCCGGAGGCGGGCCCCACAAGCGGCTGCGGTGGGCTACGCGCCGCCAACTCACTTCCGGGGGGCGGGCCAGGCACCACTGGGTTCGTCCGCCTCCAACCGGAAGTGTTTTGGCTACAACTACGCCGTCGCCCCACCCATTGGCCTTTGCCCTGATGGAGGCGGGACTTCCTGTCTCGTGTATCCAAGGTCCTCCAAAGTGAGGGCTGGCACTGAGGAGGATGTCCAAGAGTTGTGGTGGCGAGTCTGGCAGCAGATTAGCTGGGGCCTAGTGGAAGGGTACTCACGTACTTAGTGCTGCAGTTATCCTTACTGTTCTCCCACGGCGTCTCCCGGAGGCCTTGGAGCCCCGAGAACCTACGCGTGTGTCCGCAGGTTCGGTGAGGGCCATGGAGGTGCGGCCGCCAGCGCCACAGAGCTACCCCTGCAGGGCGCTGAGTCCTTTCCCTCGGGTCTTTGCCGCGGCAGCTGTGGCTACCGATTCGGAGAACCAGAAGCTGTCTTCCTACGTCCCAGAGCCTGATTGCCGGGAATCCGGATGGGACCGCCTCCGGGACCTGTTTGTCAAAGAGTAAAAGTTCCTAGGGTCTGGTGGGAGGGGACTGCGAAGAGCTGTCCTGAATCCTAGGTCATCCGGGGGTGAAGGACTCCTGAGTGATGTGGTTTATTTTTTAAAAAGATATGATGTTCTAATGTTTGTATCCCAAGCTTGTATCCTCACATTGCCAATTAGTAGTTCTGTTGATTGACAGAACAGTTTACAATTGGTAGGGGTGAAACTCATTCTAAATCAGAGCATATTTAGAAAATAGAGTTTTAGTGTAATCCCCTGATTTTACAAATTAGAAGAATTGGACCGAGCTAATTAGTATCAGAATTGACCCTGGAATCCACATCAGCAAGATTACACTCCAGTGTTCTTTTTCATATTTCACCTTATTCCAAACTTTGGCATTTCGTGACCATAGCTCCCCCCACTCTCCGAAAAAAAAGAGACGACAGAGAGAGCTGTGAAATGTTTATTCTGTCAGATAACGAATATATAAAAAAGAATAACAAGTATTGTCTAATCATTTTATAAAAGGAACGATACAAGCTGAATTAACAAGGTTATTTCAGAATAAAGGATAACCCTTCAAATTGAATTAACTTTAATGAAAAACTCAGGATATTTCATTTATTCATTTATTTCATCATTTATCAATTACTGGTGAAAAAATAACCCTTTCATGAAATACGTTACAATACTACACAGTTATCAAGTGATTAAATTGACTTTGAAGCTTTATTATGTTGCTGAGATTGTTGGCCAGGGAGTTGGCAGAATTGTATTTAATTGTTTTATTGAGATATCGTCTTTATTTTAAAGATGAGGCAGCCTTTCTCATTGGTCCTTCCAATATTTACTTGAGATACTTGTGGTAGATCCTATGTAGCATTTAACGGAAGAGGGTTATTTTGATCAGCTTTAGAATGTTGGAGCAGAAAGAAATTTGAAAGCAATCTAGTGTAACTTCCGTGTTCCCCTCCATCGTAGATGAGAAAACTAAAGTTCATAGAGATCGTGATCTGGCTGCAGGTCGCTTGACAGTTGGTGACAGAACCAGAGCCACAACCCCGTTGTCACTTGTAGTTTAGGTCTTTTCCGCCATTGTGCCATTTCTTCACCATTCATCAGCTGTCTGGGTCAACCATAGAGCCAAATCAATAAAAGGGAGATAAATATCACCTATGGAATTTTTCAGAGAATGAAAAGGAGGCAAAGCATATACATCTGGCTTGTTAAATGTTAAGCTTTTACATTTTTCTTTTCTGAGTTATGTCATAGGCCAATTTTTAGGTAAATGTTTTTGGTCTTATTCACTATACAAGATAAGTACAGCGTTCAAATTATAGCAGTTTTTTTTTCCTTTTGACCTAAGTAAGTAAAATTAAAGTTTTCTGAGAAATTTTATTAGATTTCTTTTGTAGATGCAGGAACTGTAAAGACTCACTGATTCTGTTTTCAGAGATGTGGTTATTGATAATTAGAATTAGATAAACCCCTTATAGTCTCTGAAGAAAGTGATTTAGTAATGTAAATAACATTTAGTATTTATCTAGAGAGCCATTTATAGTAACATAATACTTAAAAACATAGCTATTCATTAAAGCTTCTAGAAGACATCTTCAAAGCTTTATTAGCAGTTCTAGTTTCTTCTGCTTTTGAGAGTAACAAATTAAATTAAACAGTGGTTTTTCCTTATTATGTGAGTTTGGTCTGTGGTGCCCATTGTACAGTGAGATTTCTCATTTGGTGCTTTTTATAATACAAGCCCAATCTGAGCATAGCATAAAAGTGAAGAATTCAGAAAGATAGGTTTTGATTTTTTTTAATCTAGGATTTTGTTCTTGAATACATTGCCCTAAAATTTGTAAGTGTGCGTAATTTCCAAAAGTTAGCTTAAAATTCACAAAGGGAAATCTTGATCCTTGCATCCAGCTTACAGATTCTTCCTGATTCCAGAGATGTGTAGTCAAGTTGTAATAGTCATCAAATAAAAGCACCTTAGAAAAAAACTTATTGGAATATAATATGCATCTATTTACATAAATAATATTGATCAATGAATTTTCACAAACTAAACATAGCTGTGTAAGCAACACCAAGAGACTGTTAGCAGCATTTCAGAAGCTCCCCTTTGTGCCCCTTCTAGTCACTGTGTTCCTAAGAGTAATCAACCAATAGCCTAATTTCTAATAGCATAGGTTAATTTTGGCTGAGATTGAGCTGCTTGTGTTATAACTGCTATTTAATTCATCAGAAGATTTTATTAATCAGAAGATTCTGCCCATAATGAAAAATGTGGTATTGTTAGTATTGGGGTCATTTTGAATATACTAATCCCAAACAATATTGTCTTTTTGATGTGTTAGTGAACAGCAGAGAACATCAAAGGAACTTGAGAATATTTATAAGGCAGCTATTTCAGCAGGCATCATTGGCTGGGCGTATGGGGGAATACCAGCTTTTATTCATGCTAAACAGCACTATGTTGAGCAGAGCCAAGCAGAAATTTATCATAACCGATTTGATGCTGTGGTAAGTACTGATATTCTAAACGTATTTGAAGGCACTCTAGTTTAGCAGTTCACCTTACACTTAGTACTTAGTTATTCAGTTATGAAGTAAGGTTGGGAGGGTTAAGGATGGCAGAGTAAAGAAACAAAGCCTATACTTAATAACAATGGAAGTACTAATGTTAAAGAGCATACACATGGCTTGTCAGACCACTTTTCGTATCTTCAGAGGGATTACCACCGTGGCTCTACTTTCTGAAATATATTTCTATCACTTCTCAGCCTTTTGGCTAAGATCTAGTATAGTATCTGAAATATATTTCTAATCCCTAACTAAATCATCAAGGCTTAGCTGTAGCATTCACAGGGCCTGCTTGGAGGACGCTAAAACAATAATTAGCATTTATAACTACAGTTTATATAGAGTGATAACTCTTGTTAGATCTGTACATCAATTCTGTTGTATAAGTGAGGAAGTTACAGCTTAGAGAGTTAATTGTAATTCTGTTAGACTTAAAAGTTGTAAAAGTATTACAAAGAATTCCTGTATACCTATCACCCAAATTCCCCAAATGTTAACATTTTATCACATTTACTATAGCATTCTCTCTCTGTATAATGCATATTATTATTTTTTTGTGACTGCTTGAGAGTAAGTTATAGTCATGATAAATACTTCAGCATGTATTTCCCTGAAAACCAGGACATTCTCTTATATAACCACTATATAATTATCCAGATCAGGAAATTATCACTGATACAGTACTAACTTAAGTTTATTCATTTATTTTGACAGAAAGAGTGTTCATGAGCTGGAGTGGGGGAGGGTCAGAGAGAGAGGGAGAAAGAGAGAGTCCCAAGTAGGTTCTGTGCCAGGCTCCATGCTGTCAGTGCAGAGCCCAATGCAGCGCTCAGTCTCATGAAGCATGAGATCATGACCTGAGTCAAAACCAAGAGTCAGACGCCTAACCAACCGAGCCATCTAGGCACCCCTATTTTAAAAGTAAATAAAAATAATTTTCTTTTCCAGGTCCAGCATCTAATACTGGATCAGATGTTGAATTTGCCTTTTATGCCTCTTTAGTCTCATTTAATATAGAACAGTTTCTCTTTCTTTACCTGTCTTGATTGTGACATTTTTGAAGATTGTGTTCTTCAATTTGGATTTGTTTAATGTTTTCTCATGATTAGATTCAAACTATGTGTTTTAGCAGGAATACCCTAGAATTAATGTTTTCTTCTTAGTACATTATATCAGTATTGATGTATTAGTACATCAATATGTATTGGTATTGTCCCTTTATTGATGATGTTTACTTTAGGCACTTGGTTAAGATGGTCTTTGCCAGGCTTATTCACTGTAATATTACTATTTTTCTTCCTTTGTAATTTAAAAATTTTTTATTATAAACTTTTTTTTTTTGAGAGAGCACACATGCAAGCAAGGGAAGGGCAGGGGGAGAGAGAGAGAGAGGAGAAAGAGAGAACGAGAATCTCAAGCAGGCTCCACACGCAGCACAAGCCAAGGCGGGACTCAGTCAATCTGAGGAGGAACTCTATCTCAGGACTGTGAGATTATGACTTGAGCCGAAATCAAGATAATTAGTAAACATAGTTAGTGAATATCTTATGGGTACTTATGAGGTTCTTTGAGACTATGTAAATATCCTATTTTTCATCACATTTTTGTGTTTTAGTTTTAGTATTCATTTAGTTTGATGACTCTTACCTGAAAGAGTTAATACTATGGTGGTTGCAAAATGGTTATTTTCTAATGCCATCTTTCCTGCATTTATTGCTTCATATTCAGCTTAAGGAAGAGCTTTCCCTTCTCCTGTATTTGTCTCTTTATAATTTATTTATATCAGTGTGGACTCATGGATTCTTATTTTATAACACACTATTATTATTTATCTTGATGATGAAATTGGCCTAGATTTGGACAGTTGACGCCCTTTAAACTAGCTCCTTTATTCTTTTGATATGTCCCCATCATTCTTTGAGCATATCCTTTTCCTTTTTTTTTTTTTTTTTTTGGCATAGCAAAATGTTGCTGACTCATCTTTTACTTTTCCAGCACCAGCCCAAGACTTAGTCATCACCACCAAGGAATTCTAGTTTTTTTTAGTGGAAAAATTGTATTTAAAAACTAATATTTGAAGCTACATATGCTCACTGCTTACAGGGATATCATGGCTTCTATAGCCCCTAATCAGAATTAGGAAATGTGTGTGTATTCATATGTACTTTTATACACATGTTCACACACACTTCTGTATCTATTTAGTTATCTATGTATTTATTAAAAGCCACGAGTCCATACTGATACTCTTTAGAGAGGTTTTGACTTGCCCAATATCTTGTAGTAGTTAAGGATCCACTTAGGGATTCTCTCAAAATCTAGACTGTATCCTCAGGATATGGTACCAGACTTGCTCCATGGTGATGTGGTAAAGATGTGCTGTGGGGACAGACAACCTGCCTTTCAATTCTGACTTATTCCTTCTTGGCTGAGTGATCTTGGTTAGAAACTTCCCCTCTGTGCTTTAGTTAAAACTGAAACACCTGCCTAAAAAAAAGTTGTAAAGATTAAATGAGGTAATATGTTAATATACTTTTACATAGAAGGCAGGCATTAAATATTCTTTTCTTTGTCTGCTCTTTTCTGTATATCTATAATACTATTATCCTTACCCTTTTAGTTACCATTCATTAGGTTCTTTTTTATTCTATGGTTTCTTTTTTCCAATATTTCTTGAATATAAAAAGCATGTCTAATATTGACCATATTTGCCATGGCATTTGCCATATAGATTCTCTGTTTATGCCTCATTGGTAGCTTACTTGGTTGACACTGGCAATTCCTAGTTCCTTTTCTATCTCCCAATAGAATAGGATGCACATGATACTTTTGCTTAAGTTTCAGTAAACAATGATATTTCTAGAGGTCTTAATAGTGTTTCTGTTTAAGTGTCCCTGCCTAATCCATAACCATCCTTCTACCACAGTTTTAGAATAAAGAAGGTATTAAGGGGTCTTGAAACCTCACAGCCTTTTCATTAACTTTAGCAATCTGCACATCGTGCTGCCACACGAGGCTTTATCCGGTATGGTTGGCGCTGGAGTTGGAGAACTACAGTGTTTGTGACTATATTCAAGTAAGTTCTCAAATTGTGACAAAAGATCTTAGTATTCTTTTGTTATTTTATTCTTAGTATTCAAAAGATGAGCAAGTGAGATTTTTAAAAACTAAACATCCACATTAGAGTGATTCATAATACCTTTTCCCCCAAGAACTTTTATCTGTCTGTGTAAATGATTGGTCCAAATGAAGGTCTGCATCCATGGATGGAGGTCTTCCACCTCTTATCAAAATAGGTACAAGGTTTCTAAGTAAGAGAAATTCTGCAAAACTCTTTATGTTTCTATGTCTAAGTGAATATTTTTTCCAGAAATTTGATTGTTCTTTGGTTCATTCTTCAGCAGAAGGTCCACCTAGAACACCCATAGGTATATTAGTAGTCTGGAACATATTGATGGGACCTCGACTAAGACCAGGAATTGGCATAGTAGGCACTTCTAATACCTGTCACTTTAGTGAAAATTGTGGTCGAGAAAGTAAGGGGGATATGCTCTAAATTTTATGTTTTCTTCCTTCTCCCTTCTTCCCAGCACAGTGAACACTGGTCTAAACGTATACCGAAATAAAAATGCCCTAAGCCATTTTGTCATTGCGGGAGGTAAGACATTTTTGTTCTTGTTTATGTTTTTCAGTCTTCTCAAATACGGTTTGGGAAATATTTAAGGACTTATAAGTCAGAACTCCTGAATTCTTTGGTTGGCTTTTCATCACATCTCATTCAACATTCATGCAAAATGGATGGAGAGCATTGTGCTTGGCCCTTGGTTATACTTGGTGAACAAAACAGAAAAGTCTTTGCTTTCATGGAATTTTACAGTCTAATGTGGTTGGGGAAAAAAACAGGCTGCTGTAATAGAAAATAGCAAATAGGTGAGGCAATGGGATGATCAGGGTGATCATGAGGCCTCTGTGAGGAGATGACATTTAAACTAATACCTGAAAAATGGGAAAAAGTAAGGCTTGTAAAGAAGAGTAGCCTAGGCCGAGGGAACATTGAGGTAAATGCTCTAAGGTAAGGAAGTTCCTCAAAAGCAGGATAATATGGCTGGAACATAGTGGCTTGAGATAAGATTTGTGAAGTTAAGTAGAAAGGGACCAGATTTTTCATACTAAGAGTTTGTATTTTATTTTAAAGCCCTATGCCTCTGGTAAATGTGACCTCTTTAAAGTGAACATTAAAAAAAAAAAAAAAAGGTATTGAAGTATTATTTCCAGAAATGTAAATGTGAAGTGCCACATACACTCAGACACTCACTACCTCATGTAATTCTCTCACATACAAAAATGTACATATAATGCACATAACGTTTAAAAAGTTTTAAATTTGGAAATAATTTCAAGCTTACAAAACATTTTAAAAATAAAAGTAATACAAGGAACACCATATAGCCTTTGTATACAGAGATTCAACTGTTGTTAACATTTTAGCCCATTTTCTTTATGACTTGTTCTCTCTTGAGTGCATGCTCTCTTTCTCTTTGTATATGTGTATACACACACAGGCAAACACACGTACACATAATTTGAGCTTAACAGTTTAATGGAAACATTTTAAAATATAAAACTATGGGGCGCCTGGGTGGCTTAGTCGGTTAAGCGTCTGACTTTCGCTTAGGTCATGATCTCGCAGTTCGTGGGTTCGAGCCCCGCGTCGGGCTCTGTGCTGACTGCCAGCTCAGAGCCTGGAGCCTGTTTCAGTCTGTGACTCCCTCTCTCTCTGACCCTCCCCTGCTCACGCTCTCTCTCTCTGTCTCAAAAAATAAAAAAATAAAAAAAAAAAAAAAAACTAGAAATAGGCATTAATAGCACTGGAACAGCTGGAACTGGCCCTTTTTTAACTTGCAACCATTTTTCCATGGGTATTCTGTAGGCTCAAATGCCTGTATCCAAACCAAACTCTGTACTCCTCCCCCAACTTCCATACTTGCTCCTGCTGTTATGTTCTTTATCATTTACCATGTTAAACAAACAAAAAACCTGGAAACCAGGTAATGATATGGTTCTTCCCTTTATTCCCCTCTTTGCAAAGTTCTATTCTTTTAATTATATTCCTTTAATATATATGGACTCTCACCTCCTTTCTTCCCACTGCTGCTATCGGGTCTTCCCTGTTTCTAGTCTTGGTTTGCTCCACTTCCACTGTTACCTTAGTTACTTTTTTGAAATATGAATGTGAGTATAACACTTCTACCTGAGGTTCTTCCATAGTTTCCCATCATTCTAATGTTGACTCTTAATCTGGTCCACATACACCACTCTTGCTCCACCCTTATGACTCTACTCTGATTTCTCAAACCCAGCATAATCTTTTATTTTTTAAGATTATTTATTTTTTTCCTTTTATAGTTTATTGTCAAGTTAGTTTCCATATAACACCCACTGCAAACTCAGCATAATCTTGCTCTACTTCTGTTGGTCCCTCTTCTTGAACCTGCCTTCCCACTCTCACAAATAATTTTGTTCAGCTTTTATTGAACCTGTTTTTCAAGGTTCAGCTCATCTGTCAGCTTTAGTTTCCTTAGAGACCCTTCCTAGTCCCTATTTTCTTATTTTTGGGTCTCCAGGTATCTTTCCCCTGTATTCCCATAGTTCACTATAAATATTTTGATCAAAGCACTTATGACTATGCTATACCTGTTAACTTGTTTTTGCTTCTCCACTAGATGACTTCTTGATATCAGAGAAAGTCTTTGCTTTTTATACCACAACTATTTGACACGTAGTAAAGTAGAATAAATGTTTCTTGAATATAAATTGAATGTAAAAATTAGTAAAAATAGAAACATCTGATACAAGATAAGTTATTATCTCAAACCAGCAACCAGCTTTGAATTTAATGGTATAACACTAAAATAATTTCCCTTGAAGTCAGAATCATGTCAAGAATGACTCCCCTCATTATTATATGGCATTCATCTGGACATTTATAAATGTATATTTGACATCTGGAATGGCTGACTGAGGAACTTGGCAAATCCTTTCCACAAAAAGCAGCAATAGAATTGGACATAATCATCAAAGACAACCATTTAAAGATGCTGGAAATTGACCACAAGCACATAACAAATCAGTAAGCATTTATCCAAGAATTTCTTCTGAGTCTAAATAAGAACATTGGAAGTCTGTGGTGTTTCAGCCTAGGGCTCCTCCTGTCCTCTCAACCCACAGCTCTATGATGCATAAGGGCAGACTGGAGGACTGGCTTTCTGTTGCTTGGGCGGGCTGACTTTATTTATAGAGAAAACAGAAAATTCCGAGCCAAGGGGTGTTGCTGAAAACAATTGCAACAGGGAAGGATAATATAACAGCTAACCTGAGGTTTTGGTACTATTTGGAATAAGGAATAGACTGGCAGATGAGGCAGAATCTTAACAGGAATATCTAGGGAACAAGACAGCCAAAGAAGGTTTTAATAAGATCCTACTTCTCCCTAGAACTCTGGAAAGTTGCACACATGTGTAAGTATTCATGTACACTCCAGAGAGACTGTCAAGGGCCTAGCAAGCTACTTATCTTCAGTTAGTTGTGAGGGTTAATTGTGAACACCAAAAGAAAAAGCCAGAAAAAATTTTAAACTGTCTAAACTTTTAATGCATTCTTTAACCATAGATACATTGGTAAAGGATAGAGGCCTTACTAGCTTGGGATGTTTAAGCATAACCTCTGACAAATAATTGGCTGACTACTTAAGCCAGTGTGATGCCTAGGTGTTCAAATAAAAATTGAACACAGACATTAGTGGCAATACTCTGCAGAAAAAAGACCACAGAATTAGTCCAGGCAAGCCACTACATAAACAAAAATCCAGCCTTGCCCCTGTGGGGGTGTCCTAACTCCAGAGTTGCTATAATTTATTACCTTAAATGTCCAGTTTTCAACAACAACTAAAAAATCATAAAACATGTAAAACCAGGAGATTAAAAAAGCCGTCACTGACAATATCTCTGACTGGACCCATCCATTGAACATAGAAGACAAAAAGGCTTCAAACGATTTTAAAGAAATAAAAGTATGATGATAGTGACTTATCAAATACAGAATATCAATAAACAGAAATTATAAAAACAAATCAAATGAAAAGTTGGGAGTCTATACATACAACAATAAAAATTAAAATTTCACCAGAGAGGAGGAGCTCAACACCAGACTTGAGGTAGCAAAAGAGAATCTATGAACTTGAAGATGAATCAGTATAGATGGTTTTTTGTGAAGGACAGAATTTTTAAAATGAACTGAACCTCAGCAATCTATAGGACACCATCAAAAATACCAACAGAGGTGTGAAGGCAAAACTAGATAGAAAAGACAGAAAGCATTAGGAAAAAAAGTATTTTAAGAAATAATAGTCATAAACTTCCCAAATTTTATGAAAAACAATCCACACATCCAAAATGTTCAGTAGACTCCCAAGAAGAATAAACATGAGAAGATTCACACCTATGCACATAATAGTTACACTGTTGAAAGGGAAAAATCTTAAAAGCAGCAAGAAAAAAATAAGTCATATAAGGAACACCAAATAAGATTAGCAGCTTATTGCTCATCAGAATGATGGAAACCAGAAGGCAGTAGAATGCATTCAAAGGCCTGAAAAGCATAAGCTGTTTCTAACAACCCACTCTTCAAAATTGAAGGCAAAAATAAAAGACATTGGCAGATAAGAAAGAAAAATTGTTACTAGTAGATCTGCCTTACAAAAAAGTTATAGGAAGTTCTTCATGCTAAAAGGATGTGATACCAGATGGTAACTTGAATCTATGTGAAGTATTCAAGAGCATTGATAAAGATAATTATATAAGTAATTATTAAAGGCTATATAAATGTTTTTTCTCATAACTAAAAGACGGTGATATAAAATAATAATAAAATTGAAGTGTTAGACCTATAGCATATTTAAAGCTATATATGGCATTAATAGCACAAATGAGAAGGAAGAAGTGTAGTTATGTTGGATCAAGGAGATGACACCAAATAGTAACTTGACGGGAAGAAATGAAAAGTACTAGAAACAGTTAGTATGTAGATTAATATAAAAGACCCCATACACCTATTGTTTTTCCTTTCTTTTAACTGTTTTTCCCTTCTTTAAAAATAGTATTTGAGGGGCGCCTGGGTGGCTCAGTTGGTTGGGCATCTGACTTTGCTCAGGTCATGATTTCACAGATCGTGCCGAGAGCTCAGAGCCTGGAGCATGCTTCAGATTCTGTGTCTCCCTCTCAGCCCCTCCCACTCATGCTCTGTTTCTCTCTCCTTCAAAAATAAATGAACATTAAAATTTTTTTTTAAAAAGTATTTGAGAGGGCATCTAGGGTGTTTCAGTCAGTTGAGCATTCAATTGTGGCTCAGGTCATGATCTCTTGGTTTGTGAGTTCGAGCTCTGCATCAGGCTTTCTGCTGTCGGCACAGAGCCTATTTCAGATCCTCTGTCTCCCTCTCTGTCCTTCCCCCACTCTACGTGCTTGTGTTCTTGCATGCTCCTTCAAAAATAAATATTTTTTTAAAATTAAAAAAAATAATACAGTATCTGACTGGGTAGCCCAGTCAGTTAAACAGTTGACTGTTGATCTCAGCTCAGGTCATGATCTCACAGTTTGTGAGTTGGACCCCCACATCCGGCTGTGTGCTGATTGTGCAGAGCCTGCTTGGGATTCTCTCTCTCCCTCTCTCTGTGCCCTTCCCCTGCTCACGCACACACTCTCTCATCAATAAATAAATAAACTTTAAAAAAAAGGCTAGAGACAAAGGATATTGTATAATTTTTTTTGGTATTTATTTTTGAGAGAGAAAGTGATCAGGGAATGAATGGGCAGAGACAGAGGGAGACAGAGGATTCAAAGTGGGCTCTGCGCTACCAGTGGAGAGCCTGATGTAGGGCTCGAACTCACAAACTGAGAGCATGACCTGAGCTAAAGTTGGATGCTTATTAACCAACTGAGCTACTCAGCCACCCTCATTTTATAGTGTTTAAAGGACCAATCTATCAAAGAGATATAACATTTGTAAACATATATGCAGCTAACAGCAGAGCTCATAAATACATGAAACAAACACTGAATTGAGAGGAGAAATAGACAATAACAGATCGTGAAATACACAATAACATATTGTGAGTTCAAGCCCTGCGTCGGGCTCTGTGCTAACGACTCAGAACCTGGAGCCTGCTTTGGATTCTGTGTCTCCCTCTCTCTCTGCCTCTCCCCTGCTCATGCTCTGTCTCTCTCTCTCAAAAAATAAGGAAACATTAAAAAGAAATTTAAAAAAAAAGAAAAGATAACAGGCAATCTTAGCAAGACTGACAAAGAAAAAGAAAATAGACACAAATTACCAAAATCTACTCAAGAAGAAATAGAAAATCTGGATAGCCCTATAACAAGTTAATAAACTAAATTATTAGTTAAAAATCTTCCCACAAAGAAAGCTCAAGACCAAATGGCTTCAATGGTTATTTGGGAAGTTTCTTTAACAAACTCTTCCATAAAATAGAGGAAGAAGGAACACTTTCAAACTCATTCTTTTAGACTAGTATTATCCTTGATACCAAAGCAAGATGAAGAAGATGAAGATACCAAAGAAAACTACTCAAGAGTATATACATGGGCATCTGGATGGCTCAGTCAGTAGAGCATGTGACTCTTGATTTCAGGGTTGTGGGTTTGAGCCCCATGTTAGGTGCAGAGATTACTTTAAAAAGGAAAGTATGTACACAGAAATCCTTAACAAAATATTAGTAAACCAAATCCAGCAACAAAAAAGGATTATTCTAACCAAGTGGAATTTATCCACAGAATTTAAGGTTAGATTAGAAAAGTATTTGACAAAAATTCAACATTCATGATAAAAACTCTCAACTAGGAATAAAAGGGAACTTCTTTAACCTAGTGAAGGTCATCTACCTATGTAAAAACCTACAGCAAATGTCATATTTAATGGTGAAAGACAGTGATTTTCTCCTAAGACTGAGAATATGGGAAAGCTGTATACATTTGTAATTAGGGTGTATACTTGATGAATACAGTTGTATTCAGCATTATACTTTAACCAGTGCAAGAAAAAGAAATAAGCACCAAGATTGAAAAAAAAACCAACTAAACTGTTTACAGAAAATGTGATAATAAATAATTTGGGTAATAGTGTGACTCAATTTTTGATGTTTGGCTGCTGATAGCTTATAAGCCTCACTACTCCCTCACCCAATTTTATTTTATTTTATTTTTTTATTTTATTTATTTTATTTTATTTATTTTATTTTATTTTCAAATAGTTTATTATCAAGTTGGTTTCCATATAACACCCAGTGCTCATCCCCAAAAGTGCCCTCCTCCATCCCCATCTCCCCGCTCCTGCCCCACACCCATCAGTCCTCAGTTTGTTCTCAGCATTCAAGAGTCTCTCATGGTTTGCCTCTCTCCCTCTCCCCCACCATTTCCCCCCTTCTTTTCCCCCACGGTCCTCTGTTAAGTTCCTCCTAATCCTCCTCTACGTGCAAACATATGATATTTGTCCTTCTCCGTCTGACTTATTTCACTCAGCATAACACCCTCAAGGTCCATCCATGTTGCTACACATGGCCAGATTTCATTCTTTCTCATCGCCATATAGTATTCCATCGTATAGATAAACCACATCTTCTTGATCCATTCGTCAGTTGATGGACACTTAGGCTCTTTCCATGGTTTGGCTATTGTTGAGAGTGCTGCTATGAACATTGGGGTACATGTGCTCCTATGCATCAGCATTCCTATATCCCTTGGGTAATCTCCTAGCAGTGCTATTGCTGGGTCATAGGGGAGTTCTATTGTTAATTTTTTGAGGAACCTCCACACTGTTTTCCAGAGGGGCTGAACCAGTTTACATTCCCACCAACAGTGTAGGAGGGTGCCTGTTTCTCCACATCCTCGCCAGCATGTCGTGTTCTCTGATTTGCTCATTTTAGCCACTCTGACTGGCGTGAGGTGGTGTCTCAGTGTGGTTTTGATTTGTAATTCCCTGATGAGGAGGGATGCTGAGCATCATTTCATGTGTCTGTTGGCCATCTGGATGTCCTCTTTGGAGAAGTGTCTGTTCATATCTTCTGCCCATTTCTTTACTGGGTTGTTTGTTTTTCGGGTGTGGAGTTTGGTGAGTTCTTATAGATTTTGGGTATTAACCTTTTGTCTGATATGTCATTTGCAGTTATCTTTTCCCATTCCGTTGGTTGCCTATTAGTTTTGTGGATTGTTTCCTTTGCCGTGCAGAAGCTTTTAATCTTGATGAGGTCCCAATAGTTTATTTTTGCTCTTGATTCCCTTGCTTTTGGGGATGTGTCAAGTAGGAAGTTGTTGTGGTCCCTCACCCAATTTTAATTGACTTTTCTTTTTAGAATAGTTTTAGGTTCACAGTAAAATTGGCCAGTATGATACAAAGACTTTGCATATACAATAAAACCTTGGCTTGGGAGCATAATTCATTTGGAAACATGCTTGTAATCCAAAGCACTTGTCTATCAAAGCCCATTTCCCCATAAGAAATAATGGAAACTCACATAATTCATTTCACAACTCAAAAATGTTCATATAAAAATGATTACAATATTGTAATAAAGCATAAATGAATAAGGAAAATATAAAATATAAAGAAAAATAAATTAACCTGCGCTTACCTTTGAAAAACTTTGTGGCTGGTGTGAAGGAGATAAGAGGGGAGGATTATTGTGTAGGACAATTTTATTACGAACAGATGTTGACCAAAGTATAGTATTAATAAACTCTTGTCTTTATTTAATGTGTCCGGCAATAAGACAACAGAGAGAAGGGTCTGTCTGCAGGCATCCTGACCTAGGATGAAATAAGACATTCCTAAGCTCACTCTTCTATGGAAAAACAAAGGACTGTCCATAGGTGCTTTGAAGTGACAAAAAAATCCACGAGTGCCAGTTTGGGCACCTTCCAGTGTTCTGAAAAATCGCTGATTTCTGCCAAACACTCAGCCTGAGACTAAGCATCTGAGCATGGGAGATGATCACGCACAATCTCCCAGAGAGCGAGAAAAGAGAGAAGAACCATTGGCTCAGTTGTGATCATGTGACATTCACTGTCAAGGACTAGTACAGCAAGTCATCATTCTTTTATCGAGTTAAAAGTTACTGGAAATGTTTGCTCATCTTGTGGAACATTCGCAGAACAAGTTAATTGCAACCCCCCTCCCCTACACACACACTTAAACATAGCCTCCCCACTAACAACATTTCACTCCAGAGTGGGATACGAGTTACAATTGAGGAACCTACATTGATGCATTATTATCACCCAAAGTCCATATTTTCCCGTAGGGCTCATTCTTGGTGTACATTCTGTAGGTTTGGACAAATGTATGATGACACGTATCCATTGTTGTGGTATCATAAAGAGCATTTTCATTGCCCTAAAAATCTGTTCCACCTATGTATCCCACCCACCAACCCCTGATAACCAGTGATCTTTTTTTTACTGTTTTGATAGTTTTGCCCTTTTCCAGAATGTTATATAATATATAGCTTTTTCAGATTTACATCTTTCACTTAAAAATATGCATTTGAGTGTCCTCCAGTCTCTTTTCATGAATTGATAGCTCATTTCTTTTTAGTGCTAAATAATATTTCATTGTCTGAATATACCAGTTTATTTATCCATTACCTACTGAAGGACATCTTGATTGCTTCCAAGTATTGGCAGTTACAAACCAAGCTGCTATAAACATCTGTGTGCAGGCTTTGGTGTGAACCTAAGTTTTTAGTGCCTTTGGGTAAATACCAGAGAGCACGATTGCTGGATTGTATGGTAAGAATATGTTTTTTTTTGTAAGAAACTGCCAGACTCTTTTCAAAAGTGAGTGTACCATTTTGTGTTCCAAGCAGCAAAGAATTGAGAGTTTCTTTAGCTCTAAATCCTTGCCATCATTTAATGTTGTCAGTGTTCTAGATTTTGGCTATTCTAGTAGTTTTATTTTAAATATTTTATTTTTTATTCTCTCTCCCTCTCTCTTTTTTTTTTTTTTTTTTGAGAGAGAGAGGGCGAGAATGAGTGATGGAGAGGCAGAGGGAGAAAGAGAGTTTGTTAAGCAGGGTCCACACTCAGTGTGGAGCCCTGTGTGGGGCTCCGACTCACTACTTGAGATCATGACCTGAGCTGAAGTCAAGAGTCAGCTGCTTAGCTGCTTAACTGACTGAGCCACCCAGATGCCCCAAGAGATAGATAGATAGATAGATAGATAGATAGATGATAGATAGATAGATAGATAGATAGATAGATAGATAGATAGATTGTTTGTTTTGAGAGAGACAGAGTGAGCAGGGGAGGGGCAGAGAAAGAGGGTTAGAGAGAATCCCAAACAGGTTCAACAGCATGGAGCCCTACAAGGGGCTCAAACTCATGAACCTGGAGATCATAACCTGATCCAAAACCAAGAGACAGTTCTTAGAACTACCCAGGCGCCCCCAAAATATTTTATTTTTAAAAAATGCTTTATTTGGAAAAGAAGACTAGAAAAAAGGACCAAATTTATTACCATCTCTGGGTTATGTAATTAAAGGTGATTTTTGTTCTTCTTAATTTTAAAATTTAGAAAATTAAAAACATGAAAGAATAGTCCTTAAGTAAGACACATAAGTTCCAAATGTTTTTAAAAAAATGTTACTACCTGAGATGGCATTAGTTGTGTTGTGCATAGTGAGGGAGGAAAATGAAAGACATCATGGATATATCATACCAGTGGAAAGGAAAGGGGACCTGTGCACTGACCACCAGGTGGCACTGTAGGCCAAATGCCCATTTGCAGGCTTGCCTGAGGGGTGTAGCAGTACTGAAAGGGTGAGGCTGGGGCAAGGTATAAACTGCAAGGGGTTTTGTTTATTTGAAGAAAGCTTTTCTTGAAAAAGGAAGAAATTAAAGAGGTGGAAGTGAAGAAATTACAGATTTTTAAGGGGAGGTGGATAAAAATGAAGCAGAATGAGAAGAGGCTGGACCCACAGAACCGATATAGAAAAATTAGGTATGTAAAAGGAATGCCTCTTCCTTTGAACCTGCAGTGTGGAAGAGAAGCTAGCTGTGTTGGCATTTTAGATTCAGGAAATCAAGGTTGTGGTGGTATATTGATACTGAGTTCTGAAATCTTAGCGGTTTATGTTCTTTTTATAGAAGAAAAAAATTTTAAATAGATTCTAGCACTTAAAGATAATTTAATATTGAGTTGTTTGTTTGTTTGTTTTAAAACAGCTGTCACAGGAGGTCTTTTTAGAATTAACCTAGGCCTGCGTGGTCTGGTGGCTGGTGGCATAATTGGAGCGTTGCTAGGGTAAGTGTTAATATGATTTGATACTAAATTAACACAACTTTCATTAATGCCTTACTGTTAAAAATTTCATTCATTTCTAAAGAACAAATTTAAATCTGAAAGCCTATAAAAGGCCTTGAGTTTTGTATTGGCTGTTGCTTTGATTGTCAAATTCTAATCCTACCCCAATTGTTGATTTTACTTCCAACTGTCACTGAGTAAAAAATGTTTAGATATCACTAATACCTGAAACTACTTGTAATTTGAACAATAGTATTTACAAGGAGCAGGAAAAAAAAAAGACTAAGAATTAACAAGCGCATTCTGTTACAAATTATTTTTTGTTTGATTTTGTTTGTTTAGTTTAATAAATTAAAAAAATTTTCTTCTCCAGCTTGTGAATTTGAAAAAATTTAACCTACGAAAAAGTTGAACGAATTAGTATATTGAAAACCCATATACTTGGGGCGCCTGGGTGGCTCAGTCGGTTGAGCGTCCAACTTCGGCTCAGGTCATGATTTCACGGTTCATGGGTTCGAGCCCCGTGTCAGGCTCTGTGCTGACAGCTAGCTCAGAGCCTGGAGCCTACTTTGGATTCTGTATCTCCCTCTTTCTCTGACCCTCCCCTGCTCACACATTTTAATGTTTAAGTAAAACAAAAAAAAATTAAAAAAAAAAAAGAAAACCCATATACTCTTCACTTGTGTTCACCAGTTGTTAACATTTTGCCATATTTATTGTATGTCTCTCTGTATATGTATGGAAAGTGTGTAAATTTCTTTTTCCTTCTCCTTTTTTCTTTTGGTTAAACCATTTAAGACCTCCTAATTCTTCACCTCTAAATACATCAGTAGGTATCTCTAAGGATGAAACGAAGAACATTCACCAATGATACCACACTATAATCATCACAGTAAATAATTCAGCATTGATTCAATATAGCTATCTAAGATAGGATCCATATTCAAAAATTTTCAATAATTACAATAATGCCATACATGTATATATTTAACTCCAAATCCAACTGTATATCACATTTATAGTTTTGATTCCTTTAAGCTAGAACAGTTCCACTGCTCTTTTTTCCCCCAGAAAATTTCTCAATTTCTTTTCATTATTCCTTCATGAGTAGATTTAGGTTAAATGTTGTCATTAGAAATATAGGTGAAATTAGTCCTTCTCAGTGTATCACATCAAGAGACATATTGTCATCACCTATTATAAGTGACGTTAATTTTAATTACTTGATGCAATACTTTTCTATTGCTGTGTAACAAATTACCACAGACTTTAGTGGCTGGAAACACTACCCATTATTATATTACAGCTCTGTAGGTCAGAAGTCTGAGGAGGTTCAGATGGGCTCTCTTTGTTCAGGGTTTTACAAGGCCAAAATCAAAGTGTGGATCAGGCAGGCTCTTATTGGAGACTAGAGACAAATCTGCTCCCACACCAATTAGGTTGTTCACAGGATCCTTGTGGCTGTAGGGCTGAAGTTACTGTTCCCTGGCTGGTTGTTAGCCAGACACCAGTGTTTCTAGAGGTGTGCACATTCCCTGCCACGGTGTCCCGTCTATGTTCAGACCAGCAACAGTATGTTAAATCCTTCTCATACTTTGAGTCTCTCTGACTTCTTTCTGCCACCAGAGGAAACTCTCTGCTTTTAAAGGGTTCATCCAGATAATTTCCTTTTTGATTGACTAAAATTCAACTGATTACTAACCTTAATTACATCTATAAAATTTTTCCGTGTAACATAATCATGGACATAATACATTTATAGTTGAGGAATTAGTGCTGGACCATTTGGGGGGCCATTTTAGAATTCTGCCTATCAAATTTAGTATTGACTTAAATTTCTCCACTGAAACGGTCTATTTTTCCTGTTGTGATTAGTAAATAATCTGTGAGGTAAGACTATATGAACAGCCTGTTCTCCAGCTGTCTTTTTACTAGTGGTTTTAATGATCTATTATAATTGTTGCTATCATCAGTTATTACTGATGGTTGTAAAATGATATGTTCTATCTTTTCTTCTGCTTTTATTAGTTGGCATTCACCTGAGTCTCCCTTTGCCTCCACCGACCCTCTCCTTTTTCTATCCCCTTTTTAGGAGGAAGTAATACTAAACTTAGGGGTTCTATTTTATTTTATATTTTTTAATGTTTATGCCGATATGGTGAATTTTTAAAATAATTCAAAAAAGAACCCCTAGGGGTGCCTGGGTGGCTCAGTCAGTTAAGTGTCCGAACTTGGCTCAGGTCATGATCTCGCAGTTTGTGGGTTTGAGCCCCCCATTGGGCTCTATGCTGACAGCTAGCTCAGAGCCTGGAGCCTGCTTCAGATTCTGTGTCTGACCCTCTCTGGCTCACACTGTTTCTCTCTCTCAGAAATAAATAAAAACATTAAAAAAATTTTTTTTTAATTCAGCAAATCGTAATCTATTGCTGATATGATTTTTGTTATATTGTGTTTTGTTTGTTTTTTAGTAAAAAAAATCTACCCTCAACATGGGGCTTGAACTCAGGAACCACCCCAAGATCAAGGGTCACATGCTCTACCAACTGAGCCAGCCAGGCACCACTTGTTATATTATTAATATACCAGCTTGGTTTGAAGGGGAAAATTGTTGAAATTAGCAGCAAAAATAATTTCTTTTTCATTGTCATTAAAAACACATAACGTAAAATTTATCATCCTAGCCATTTTTAAGTGTGTAGTTTAGTTGTGTTGTATGTATACACATTGTAGTACAAAGATCTCTAGAACTTTTTCATCTTTCAAAACTGAACACTCTGTACCCATTAAACATTAATTCTCCCTTCCCCTGTCCTCTAGCCTTTGGCAACCACATTTTTACTTTGCTTCTATGATTTTGACTACTTTATTATTTTTTAACTTTATTTATTTATTTAGAAAGTGAAAGAGAGAGTGTGTGTGTAAGTGGGATAAGGGTAGAGAGAGAGAATCCCAAGGAGGCTCCACATGAAGCCTGGAGCTCGAAATAAGGCTCAAACTCCTGAACCATGAGATCATGAGCTGAGCCGAAATCAAGAGTTGGATGCTCAACTGACTAAGCCACCCTGGCACCCCAATTTTGACTACTTTAGATACTTCATATGAATAGAATCATCTATTATTTGTCCTTTTGTAACTGGCTTAATTTTGCTTAGCATAACATCCTCAAGGGTAATCTATATTGTAGCATGTGAGAGGGAGACACAGAATCTGAAGCAGGCTCCAAGCTCTGAGCTGTCAGCACAGAGCCTGACGTGGGGGTGGAACTCACGAACCCGTGAGATCAGGACCTGAGCCGAAGTCGGACACTTAATTGACTGAGCCACCCAGACACCCCTGGATTCTTTTTAAAGGCTGCATAATACTCCACATTTTCTTTATCCATTTGTCAATGGATGTTTCCACTTAGCTAAAGTAATTTTTCAAATGAGCTTACTTATGTTGTAGCCAGAGGGAATTTAAGTTATCTCAGAGTCAAAAACTTTCTCTTTGAGAACAAAACCCTTTCCTTATTGTAATAATTGTTATCTAAATCAGTTTCTCTATGGGTGACTGTTGACATTGTGGGTGAGACTGTTATGCTAGACTTTTGAATTTTAGGATCTTTTGGTTGTTCTGTCCCCAGAAGCCAGTGGTATCCTTCCTCCAACCAAATATGCCCTCCGCAGTTCCTGCCTCCTGGAGGTTTTGGCACCATTCTTCTTATTAATTTCATTTCTGAGAAATCTTCAATATAAAGCAACTTACTAAAGCTTATCACAAGAATATGTTTTCCCAGTTTATCATTCATGAAAAAACAGACCCAATTTATAGAACTGTTATATTTATACCAGTTAATTTTAGGAAGTTGCAGTGATTGTTTTTCTCTACTGTTTGGAAGACCAGGAAGGAAATTGCCTTCATAATTTTTCTTCATTTGACAAGGACACTTTGTAGAGTTCCTGTGCCTGTCAGGGAACAAGTGGCTCAGTCAGTGTTGCTCCTGCCTTAGCAGACTCTCACGTGGCATGTGGTCTGATGGCTGCTTTTTCCTAAGCTTTCTCTCCACTTCCCCCTCAGCACTCCTGTAGGAAGTCTGTTGATGGCATTTCAGAAGTTCTATGGTGAGACGGTCCAAGAGAGAACACAGAAGGATCGCAAAGCACTCCGTGAACTGAAACTGGAAGAGAGGTAAGGAGCAGGTGAAGGTAAAAGTACCTGACTTTCCTAGCCATTGTGGTGTTCTCTTAACGCAGGTCCTCTAAACTGCCACTCAACTCAAAGAAGAGTTTCTGGGGCAACCAGCTGGCTCCGTCAGTGGCGCATGTGACTCTTGATCTCAGGGTTGTGAGTTTAGGCCCAACGTTGGGTGTAGAGATTACTTTAAAAAAATAAAATAAAATCTCAAAGAAGAGTTTTGTTTTCTTCAACTTGTACCCTACCTGGTTTTTTAATCTTTTTAATGAAGGAATAGAAAAATGAAAGACTCTAATTTTATTTTTAATCTGATGAGGATCATTTTTTAGACACTTTTTTTTTAAGTTAAAATGTAAATCTCCCTTGATTGCACATTTTTTCTCTTTTTCGGTGTTCTTGACTGCATAGGAAATTACCTAAAAGAAATAGACAGCAATGAGTGAGTTTTACTTGGCTTTATTTACAAGGTGATATCCTCTTTTCCACATGCATCTATGAATAATACAGAACATGTTACGTCTCTGCATTCAGAGATTCTGCTTCTCATGTGGATGCACATGAATTAGGTAGTTATAGTTAGTGGCTGTTCATGGGCTGTATGCCGCTCAGGAGGATGAAAACTTCCACCTGTTCCATATGGTCATTCCCTGGGGTACAGTTATCAGACCGATAGTGGACTTTGTGCTAATTCTTGTTAAGATCACCTTATATGCTGCTATCTAGTGCTCCTGGTACAAATGATTCTCACAGTTCAGCTTCCTGCATACTGATTAAAGCTGCTTCTACTTTTGTAGTTGAATAGGTAAGCAGTCTGTTTTTTCCATGTTTACTTAAAACTTCAATTTGTGCTAAACACACATACACACATGGAAATTCTTAATATCTCTAGATCAGTTGTCCAAGAACTTAGGTTCTATAGGAGAAAAAGCATTGATTTTGCAGCCAGTGAAACCTTGAAAACAAAGCCTAAATCCCAGCTAAGCTATTAATTAGTTCTGTGACCTTAGATAGTTTCCTTAACTTCAAGCCCTCAGTTTTCTCCACCATTCTAAGGGCAGAATCATACCACAATGCTCAATATATGTTTCTTTCATTCATTCCTCTTTTCCATAGTAAGAGGATATGTGAGATATATAGTTTTCTAAGTTCTGCAATAAAACATTTAAAGTTATAATGCCAAATAAAATCTGATGTGGAGAGTAAAAAGCATAAAAGCGTTGTTAGCTTATTTTTAGTTCTTTAGGTGTCATAGAAGGTTTTTTATTTTTTATTTTGGGGGGGTTCTGTACAAATGAATTTTATTTTACTTTTATTTTATTTTTAATACAATTTATTGTCAAATTTTTGTATATTTTGTATTGTCAAAGTTTCCATACAACACTCAGTGCTCATCCCAACAAGTGTCCTCCTCAATGCCCACCACCCACTTTCCCCTCTCCCTCACCCCCATCAACCCTCAGTTTGTTCTCTCTATTTAAGAGTCTCTTACATTTTGCCTCCCTCCCTCTCTGTAACTATTTTTCCCCCTTCCCCTCTCCCATGGTCTTCTGTTAAGTTTCTCAAGATCCACATATGAGTGAGAACATATGGTATCTATCCTTCTCTGCCTGACTTATTTCATTTAGCATAACACCATAGAGTTCCATCCATGTTGCTACACATGGCCAGATTTCATTTTTTTTCATTGCCATGTAGTATTCCATTCTATGTATCCATTCTATGTATAAACCACAACTTCTTGATCCATTCATCAGTTGATGGATACTTAGGCTCTTTCCATGATTTGGCTGTTGTTGAAAGTGCCGCTCTGCTAGGAATTTACCCAAGGGATACAGGAGTGCTGATGCATAGGAGCACATGTACCCCAATGTTCATAGCAGCACTCTCCACAATAGCTAAAACATGGAAAGAGCCTAAGTGTCCATCCACGGATGGATGGATCAAGAAGATGTGGTTTATCTATACCATGGAATACTACATGGCAATGAGAAAGAATGAAATCTGGCCATGTGTAGCAGCATGGATGGACCTTGAAGGTGTTATGCTGAGCGAAATAAGTCAGGCAGAGAAGGACAAATATCATATGTTTGCACGTATAGGAGGATTAGGAGGAACTTAATGGAGGACCATGGGGGAGAAGAAGGGGGGAAATGGTGGGGGAAAGGGAGAGAGGCAAATCATGAGAGACTCTTGAATGCTGAGAAACAAACTGAGGACTGATGGATGTGGGGGGGAGGGGGAAGATGGGCATGGAGGAGGGCACTTGTGGGGATGAGCACTGGGTGTTACATGGAAAGCAACTTGACAATAAACTATTAAAAAGAAAAAAAAGACACACACCAAAAAGAAAGTGCTGCTATGAACATTGGGGTACATGTTCCCTTATGCATCAGCACTCCTGTATCCCTCAGGTAAATTCCTAGCAGTGCTATTGTTGGGTCATAGGATAGTTCTATTTTTAATTTTTTGAGGAAACTCCCCACTGTTTTCCAGAGCAGCTGCACCAGTTTGCATTCCCACCAACAGTGCAAGAGGGTTCCCATTTCTCCGCATCCTCACCAGCATCTGTAGTCTCCTGATTTGTTCATTTTAGCCACTCTGAGCGGCATGAGGTGGTACCTCGGTGTGGTTTTGATTTATATTTCCCTGATGATCAGTGACATTGAGCATTGTTTCATGTGTCTGCTGGCCATCTGTATGTCTTCTTTGGAGAAGTGTCTATTCATGTCTTCTGCCCATTTTTTCACTGGATTATTTGTTTTTTGGGTGTGGAGTTTGGTGAGTTTCTTACTGATTTTAGATACCAGCCCTTTATTTGATATGTCATTTGCAACTATTTTTTTCCCATTCTGTCAGTTGCCTTTTAGTTTTGTTGATGAAGCTTTTTTTTTTTTTTTATGGTTATTTACTTTTAAGAGAGAGACAGACAGAGTATGAGTGGGGGAGGGCCAGAGAAAGCGGGAGACCCAGAATCTGAAGCAGGCTCCAGGCTCCGAGCTGTCAGCACAGTGCCTGATGCAGGCGTCAAACCCACGAACTGTGAGATCATGAGCTGAGCCAAAGTTGGACCCTTAACTGACTGAGCCACAGTGCCCCAGAAGCTTTTTTTTTTTTTTTAAAGGAAACTTGGAGAAAGAAAGTAGAAATGTAAGGAAAGTATATTGGTATTTGAATTTGATATAGAAAGTTACAGAAGAATTAACATTTGGAAAAATATGAACAGATAATAATTGTATTTCAGTAAAAAAGGGAAATCAGAAAAATAACTAGAGCAGTTGATTAGTTATTTAGAGATGGAAAAATCTCAAAAATGTCTAAAAGCAATAACTTTAATTGAATTACAGTAATGTAAGAATACTTCAGCAAAAGGAAATAGTGTCAAAAATTTATGCGCGCGTGTGCGTGTGTGACTCCTGAGAAGAGTTAATTTAATAAATAGTTAATAATAGTTGAGAACTTATATGCCTGCTTCTTTGCTTGAAAATAATTATAGAGAAGTTAAAGTAAGAACATAAAACATTGCCTTAGTGAATTGAAAATGTAGAAACCTGCTCGGGGCACCTGGGTGCCTCAGTCGGTTAAGTATCTGATTTCAGTAAGGTCATGATCTCAGAGTTTGTGAGTTCGAACCCTGTGTTGGACTCTCTGCTGTCAGCTCAGAGCCTGGAGCTTTCTGCAGAGTCTATGTCTCCCTCTGTCTCTGTGCCCCTTCCCTGCTCATGCTGTGTCTCTCTTTTTCAAAAATAAAAAAATAAACTTTTTAAAAATTTAGAAAAAAAATAGAAAATTGGCTGTAGAGATATGGAAGAAGAAATGATTAAACTTTGTTGTGAAGAGTTGAGAAGAAAGTCATAGATGGTAATTACTTCAAGGAAGACACTAATACTAGATTTAGAAAAAGAACTGATCTGTTATTTGGAAATTAGATTTTAATTCCTTGTAAATATGCATCTATAGTGTTGTCCCATCTGACTTTTCCATCTTGAGTTTACCATTGTTATAGCCTTTGTGCAGTTCCCACAAGGTCTGGCAACAGAGAGTTCATGGAGTGGCAGGGCACTCACATCCCCCCCAGCGCTGAGGGCAACGGGACAGCCAGGTTGCAGTGCTCACACTTCAGCTCAGGGTGCTTCAGCTCCTGCATGATACCCCTGCATGAACTCTGGAATATCGTAGGGATCAGAGCTGCCGCCACAGCAGTATCCATTTTGGTGATGTGAGAATCGTAGTCAGCATGTGAGTGGAACAGGTTAGGAGAGCAAAGAAGGTCCAATATTCCCTCGTAAGTCACAGGGAATATAAGACAAATACTATCTTAAAAAAATCAGGGCACCTGGGATGCTCAGTTGGTTGACCATCCAGCTCTTGATTTTGACTCAGGTCATGCATGTCCCAAGATTGTGGGATTGAGCCCTGTGTTGGGCTCCATGCTGAGTGTGGAGCCTACCTGAGATTCTCTCTCTCTTCCTCTGCCCCTTCCCCAGCTCGCACATGCACTTGCTCTCTCTCTAAAAGAAAAATAAGCTAAAATAAAAATCTGTCTAAGAACTAAATGGAGCAGTACTTGATATATCCTTTTCATTCTTTTATTACAGTAAAGCCAGACTGCAATTTACTGAACTCCTCCCTGAAGAAATTGAAAGTAGCTTACAGAAAAATCGATCCAAAGATGATGTTAAGAAAATCGAAGCACTACTAAATCTTCCTAGAAACCCTTCATCAACAACTAAACAAGACAAAGACTGAAAATGTTCTGGACTTAAAATTCATTGGCAAATTGAAGGGATCTATGTTACCCTGTCCATTGAATGCCAAAGGCTAGGCTTCTCCTTGGTCAGCCTGCTGACAGATACAAGTGCTGGCACCTCTAGTGGCAGTGACTTGCTCTCTTTGTTTTAACCAAGAATTGGGTAATTGTATGCTCACTTTACTTATCCTTAAATTTAAATGCATAGTCTTTCTGATTGGTCTGTATGTTTGACATTATATCTGTATTGATCAATCAATACATATTTCTTTTCCCTGAATTTTACAATAGTAAATTAAAAATCCCAAGATTGGAGTTGAAATCTGTAGGTTGTATGTTTATTCTTGCAGCCTTTTATTTATTTAAAAAAATTTTTTTTCAATGTTTTTATTTATTTTTGGGAGAGAGAGAGAGAGACACATGAGCAGGGGAGGGTTAGAGAGAGAGACACAGAATCCAGAGACAGGCTCCAGGCTCTGAACTAGATGGCAGCACAGAGCCCTATGCGGGGCTCAAACCCACGAACTGCAAGATCATGACCTGAGCCAAAGTCGGACGCCCAACCAACTGAGCCACCCAGGCTCTCCTCTTGTAGCCTTTTAAAAGGATACTCAATCATTAGAAGGAGGTGGTTTCACTAGGTAAGACAAATGGGTCTGTGATGAGGCCTTTGTGGCTTTGGATCCTAGAAAATTGTGGGCCTAAGTGTGTAGTAGGGTTTGGTTTTGTTTTAATAAAAAAGATAATTCCTATGGCATTTGAAATAAAATATAAATTTAACAAAATGAAGTAGATAAGCATTATTTTAAAAAAGCAGCACATCTTTTTTTCCCTCATGGTGTTGCCGTCAAAGTGTCTGTACTATAATATGCAGAACATTCTTAGCATAGATACGCAGTCTCTACAGGAGCTTACTCCATAAGAAGGAGGCTGTCACATAGATTGAAATGTTTCCTAAGTGAGGGGGAAAAAACATCTAGTGCTTTATTTTGGTGTTGGACTTCTTTGTTTTTAGTTCCTGCCCTGAAAATAACCATTTTCAGGAGCCAGGTTTGTGTAGCCACGTGATGTAGTGGCTGAAATTGTGGGCTCTGGAGGCAGATCACTGGCTTGGCATGCCAGTCATATGGTTTTGTAGCCATGTGACCAAAGCAAAGCCATTTGACTTTAAGTCTCAGTCCGCCCCCCCCCCCATCAAATGAAACAGTATCCACATCAGAATGGGTATTAAGTGAAATGATGCATATAGAGCATAACACAATGCCCTATTTCATTGATAGAAAATCAAATAGTAGTAGTTTTAAGGATAGAATGACCTGTGTGCAAGCATATTTTTACCACAATTTACATGTTCTCACCATGCTCCATAAAACCTGTTTTTCTTAATTATCCCATTCATAAATTGCTGACAAATTGACAGTCAATCTCTTTATTGCTTTATTCATATACGCATATAGATTAAATTCTCCCAACTAGAAATTATAAAACTAGGTGGTTGGTTTTAAAAATAATTTTATTAATATTACAAAAGTATCAGAATAAAGGTACAATACAACTTTTTGAAAAAAACTATACTGACACATTTATCAAATGTAATAAGTAATTTAATATAACTTATTTTAAATATAAATAACCTCTCTTAGGTGTCCCCTGTTTTGAGGTCTCCTTTTGATCATGTCTAAGAATTATTAATCTTAACTAAATGCAGCAACTCCCTTCTTTTGTTTCTTTGCTTAAAGTTCTTGTCAGTCTCCCGCTTTTATTTTCTTCTGTGATTTTGTTCTGAGAGCAATCATTTAAAAGTATATTTCTGTTTCTTAGACTGTATAGCATAATCTGGTCCCTTTATAGCTACCAAAATTAAATGTTTTAAATCTAGCTATATTTGAGATACTTGGTCAACTTGCTATCCAACTTCATATTTTCAAATGAGAATATCTTATTCCTCCAGCTTACATTAAGATCACCTCCTAGTCCACTGAGTGGTGGAAGGCAACTTCAGAGAAAGGGGACTCATGAGTAAGTAACACAGGAATAGCAATTTGCCACTTCATTCTTTTCAATTCTCTGCTGATGTTAGAAGGATCAGAAATACCAAGGAGGAAAAGCCACTTTAGTGATCTGAGGAAGCCCTATGGAATGCTATTTTCATTACCTCAATCAATTTCTAAAGATAGCTTACTGTTTAGTAATACACAATAAAAAACCTACCTCATTTTAAATGAGAACTTTCTCATAAATATTTTATAAAAGAGGTTAAACAACATGAAGCCATTTAAGGAGATTATCAGTCCAATATGAACCAGTAGGATGTGACTATCCCTCTCCAACATGGCTGTTGTTTTGAAGTCTGTAAGTCATTCATCTTACATTTGAGAGGATATTAGTTTTGGATAGCTTTCTCCAGAACCTGATCGAGAAGTGGGAAAGCAACAGGAGAGCACAATGAAAAATGAAATACTGGCTACACATCAACAATGTTTCCATCATCCTCATATTGGTATACATACCAGCACACTGCCCACACATTAGCATCAGATTGCTTTTTACAACATAAAGTCTTCCAGTGTTGCATCAAATCAAGTCTGTAAAGTTGACCTGACATTGGACAAATTCTTTTTCCAGAAGCATTTTGGCTGGTGTGTGTGTGTATATATACACCAATTAATAGCACAGACCCAGACTAATGATGGAAAAGAGCACCAGAGACAGGAAATCTGGTTCTGGCTCTGGCCTTGATCATTCAGGTCACCTCCTGAGCCTTGATGTCCTTGTCGTTAACAAGTATTTTCCCATGTCTCTTCCAGGCCTCTTCCAGGCCTAAGCAATTCTGTGTTTCTAAATTCTTTGACCAAGCTTACCAGAGCTACTAATGTTCCCTCTGAATCCCACTAGTCACTTTCTGCAGAGCCACTGAAATGAAGAGGCTCCTAGAAAACATACATGAAGTACAAGGTGGGGTAATCCTGGCCATCTGAGGAACTTCAAAGAAGAGGTCAATCTAAGATGGAGATGGGACCTGAGGAAATAAACAAATAAATAAGTACTTTAAACCCTAAATTCCCAAAGGAAAAAAGCATTTTAAATTTTATATTTTTTATCAGATAGGTGCTCCCAAATTAGGGGGCCATTGTAAATATTAACCTTGATGGCTAAAGAATATAAAGAGAAGTCTGAATCATGGGAGAATTTAGGACAAGTCTGACAACTTTTATTATATGAAATATCAGGCAAATGTTAAGCACCAGCTATCAAACAACCAAATGTTATTGATTAAGGCAATACTCTTATCCCTATGAGGCAAACAGATGTATCAGGCATGGTTGGTCTCAATAAGCCTACAATTTAGCAAAGAATATAAGACACAACACGTGAAAATAAACCCAGGATGGAATGTGATGTGCTAGAGGTAGCATAGCTACAGCAGTTCAAAGGCGTTGTTGCTTGAATTGGACAAGATGGCAGTGTAGAAGACTGGACCCATGGCATGGCTTCAGTATGAGGTATCAGCCAGCTGAGCAGAAGACTGTTAATAAGGAAAGTTAGGGAAGCTCTAGGTAATCACAGAACTGAGGGGACATCCTGGACAGGGCATCCTAAAGACGTTTAAAGAAAACAGGATAGGAAACTGAGAGACTGTTGTGGGGGAAATGTGTATAGGCTGCTATGGTGTGAAAGGAACCTGAGCTTAATGCCTAGTTTGAGTTATGGCTTTGATCCTTGCCTGTCTGACATTGGGCAAATCACTCAGCCCCTGGGAGGGTGCGTCAGGTTTCTTTCCTATAAAGGAACTTGCTCATAGAGATTTTTACAAGACTAAAATGAAATAAAGCTTTTGTAAAACATAACCCACTATATAAATCTCAGGTGTTATATTTCATTTCCTTTTGTTTTGTAAAGGTAACTCCATAGACTCTCATTTCTTTTTTTTACCCCTGTGAAAGCATCTTTATTTCTTCAATGATAGTAACACTATAGAAAGTTACATTCATACTAATAGCCCAAAGGCACCAACCTATTTCAGGGAGGTTCATACATTACATAGATGAGATTCAATGAATTGATAGGCCTCCTCACTAGCTTACAACTATTCACCTTCATCTTTCCCTATGCCTACCCAAATTTTGATTTCTTTTTTTAAAAATTTTTTAATGTTTTATTTATTTCTGAGAAAGAGAGAGAGAGACAGTGTGAGCAGGGGAGGGTCAGAGAGAGAGGGAGATGCAGAATCTGAAACAGGCTCCAGCCTCTGAGCTAGCTGTCAGCACAGAGCCCGACACAGGGCTCGAACCCATGAACTGTGAGATCATGACCTGAGCTGAAGTCGGAGGCTTAAACGACTGAGCCAACCAGGTGCCCCCAAGTTTTGATTTCTTCAGAGAATTTTAAATCCCAGATAGCACATCATTTTACGTGCAGATACTTGAATATGTACATATCTCGTAGAGATGATGTTTATGTTAGCATAACTATAGCATTATCATATCTAACAAGATTAGTAAATAATTCATTAACATCTAACATACAGATGGTGTTCACTTTTCTCCAATTATCTAAAAAATGTATTTAAAAAAATTTTTTTAATGTTTTATTTCTGAGAAAGAGAAAAACAGCGTGAGTAGAGGAGGGTCAGAGAGAGAGGGAGACACAGAATCTGAAGTAGGCTCCAGGCTCTGAGCTAGCTGTCAGCACAGAGCCTGACACGGGGCTCAAACACATGAACCATGAGATCATGACCTGAGCCAAAGTTGGATGCTTAACCGACTGAGCCACCCAGGTGCCCCTAAAAAGTGTATTTTTGTAATTGGCTTGTTTGAATCACAGAATAAACAAGAAACAAATGTTACTTTTCATTCATATATCTCTTAGGTTTCTTTTTATCTGTAAGACTCATTTCTATGCCATTTATTTATTGAAGAAATTGGGTCACTTGTCTTATAATTTCTCACATCCTGGATTTGGCTGACTCTGTCTTCATGGTGTCCTCAACATGTTTCTTTATCTGCCATATTTCCTGCAAGTTCACAGTTAATGACTCAGCAGAGAGACTCTCATAGCTTAGGCTTTTTCACCCTAACTTCATAAGTCAAAACAACACTGTTTATGGAGGCTATCAGCCACCTTGGATCTGGTATCAGTCTCGTGGATTCTGATGTTTCTTTTACATGAAAAGAACTGGGTAGTTTAGGAAAACACAAAATTGATGTAAGTTAATACTGTGACTCAAAAAAAAAAAAAAAAAAAGCTGATGCTGTGTGCTTCCTTAACAGAAAGAATATTTCAGATCCCAGATAGTAATTTTCCCATTGTATGTAGAATTAGACCATATCTAACGTCCTGGACTCCCATTTGTTGACATCTAGTGTATTCACATGAAGCTTCTGGAAACTACTATGTGGAGAACAGTTGAAAGAACTGAATGTTTATAGTAAAGAGATCAACTGAAATGTGGAAAGTTAAAAGTCTTGAAACTTTTCCTGTAAGCATTGGGGATCTCTTCTGACTTTGTAAGTGGGAAAATGACATGGAGAAGTGATTATGAGATTTAGCTCTGTTACTGGGTTAGTAGGATGGCTCTATAAGAGGCAGAGAGTCCAATGAGGATGTTACTGAGGTGGTACAGGTCACCAGTAAGTGACCCCCAATTAGTGTTTTGTAGGTAATGAAAGACACTGAGCTGACTGACAAGAGGGAGACATTTCAACATGGCAGAATAGCATAGCAAAGAAAGAAGTTACAATAAGCAACTCATATGTAAGGAGAAAGAGATGCTGATCATCTGTTTAGAGTAACCTGAACTATGTTTTTAAGGTGTGGTCATAGGGGAAAGAGCTTAAATCTGGTGCTGAGAGGAAGAAAGCAGTGTGCCTCATAATCCATTTATTTCATATATTCCACCCTGGTAGAGAAGAGCTAAAGGGGCTACCTCCAGATGCTCTGCTCATACAATGCTTCTGCAGAGCCTATGTAGACAGGTGGGATCTTTTCCATTTCCATGCTCTCCCCATTTCTCTTTGTCTCCGTCTTTCAGCAGGTCCTTGAAAAGAAGCACAAACAATAAAGATTTAGATAGGTGTGTTTCCTGTAAATGGTGCCCATATATCTCAGCAAGCCTTTGCTGGCTAAGAACTGGATCAGTGGTTCTTAAACCAGGGAGATTGTTAACCCCCTCCCCCCGGGACATTTGTAATGTAATAGGGACAGTTTTGGTTGTCACAACTGGGGCAGGAGTGCAACTGGCATATAGTGAGTAGAGCCTAGAGATACTGCTAAATAGGCTACAATGCACAGACTAGAACCCCAAAACAAAGAATTACCTGCCCCCAAATGTCAGTAGTGTTAAAAACGACACTAGAGAAATCCTGAACTAGAGGGGTAAGGCTGGGCAGTCTGTATCAAAATCATCCTTGAGCCCACCAGACCTCTTTATCCTGCCTGTGGGATGAGTCTTAATCCCAAACCGTGTCATTCTGACTTTTTTCCAGTTGGATATTAAAGATTAGAATATCACTTTGCATCAGAAATGTTTTCAAGTTAGTTAGCAAGCCTCAGTGTCTCCAAGAAAATAAAAAGTTGGGAGGGGGAAATAAAAGGAGTAAACTAGAATGTGTCTTGAGGGCAGGGATTCCTCATGCTTATAACTCCAGTGCCTAGTAGAGAACGGGGCACATAGTAGGTGTCCCAGAAATGTCTGTCCAGTGGATGAACAGAACTTGGTGAGACATGTAAAGAAGACACTAAAACAAAGGCTATAACCTAAGCTAAAACCTCAAACAGACGCTGACCCATACTGATAGAGTTTGGGCTTCCAGGAATTGAGGTCAGAATGATAGTACGATAGTACTTACTGTGGACTAGGCAGCTTAGGGTAAGTGCAGTGAGCACAACAATCCCACTTACTGAGCTCAGGATAATGACCCAGAACTGATTATTAGAAGGCTGAAGCTCTGCTGCAGAGGGAAAAGAAGAGTGTCAGTTCTCATGAGTTTCCATCTGCCATAGTCTATGCCTCTTATACTGACACAGCTATGAAGAGTATTCTTCACTTCTTTCTCTGCTCATCCACTATGCAGCTGCTAGCATTTGTCTTGCATAACTCTTTGATCAGACACATATTTGTGGGTAACTAATATCCAGATGTCAGATATCAAATGTGAAAAAGACATTTTGGAAGTTGCATTTGCTGAGTTAAATTGACATGAAAAAGATTCTGAGATACTTTAAAACCATTTTTGTCTTTATATTTCATTTCTATAACATATTACTATGTGTTATTAATAATTATTTGACATCATGTCTTATTTTTCTTTCTCTAGATCTGACATGCCCTTTCCCTTTCTCTTAGCATATTCTCTTAACACACACACACACACACACACACACGCACATACCTCACAGCTGCCTAAAGCTACAGGAGCTCTTTTGTATTTATTTTCAGATACACATTTAATTTCCACCATCCAGCCTAGAACTTCTGGAAGGATAGAGGAGACAATAGCAGAGAACTAAGAGTAGATGTGGCTTGGTGTCAGGTTAGGTCTTCCTGGAGGGGAGCTCTGCAAACCGGCTAGCAGCTGTAGAACACAGGGATCAGAGAGAACACAGGGACACAAGGAATGATGTGGGTGGAGAGTAGACAGGTATGTGGGACTGCTGTCTGTCCCTGCTGATCAGGAGCAGTAGCTACATTGTTTATTCTTCAACTCCTTTGAGGAACAGTTAGCAATGGCATTTGGAGAAAGGGCAGGGACACAAAAGAACATTAGCAGCTCATCTTCTGATTTCTCTGGAACAGTTTACAAATAAATATTGAACATTTGCTAACTCACTGCTTTTCATTTTTCTGACTACCACAGCGTGAGGATAAATGTTGGTGTTCAGCTTATTCTTATCAGCATTTGGCCCAGTTGAAGCCTCCTCCTCCTTGGACTTCTATGACACCACCTTCTTCTGTTTCTGTTTGTTCTGACTCCATTATCTTCGTAGACTCTTCCTCCTCTTGTTCTTTAAATACCGTTGCTCTCATGGTTCCATCTGTGGTCCCATTCTCCTCTCTCCAGCCCCAGTCTTCCTGGGTGATCTCATCCACACCCAAGCTTCAAAATACCATCTGATTTCTAAATCTGTATATCATATTTCTGATCCCATTTCTGAACTTCAGATTTGAATTTCCAGCTGCCAACTAGACGGCTGGATGCAGCCATTTCCACTTGATTTAAATAAAATTCACTATATTCTTTCCAAAGCATATCTTCCATTCACCCACCTCAGTGAACAGCAACACCATTAGTTACCTAAATAAGAGTAAAGGCTTCTTTTTATGCTCACTTCCCAGTAGGTTCCCATGGACTTTCTATTCCATATTCTGGATATCTCTGCAATTGGTTCCTTTACCCAAAGTCTCATGCAGCCACTGCCTTAGTTCAGGTTTTTCTTCTCTCCCACCTAGTGGTCTCCATACCAGTCTCTTTGCCTCTGGTTTCCTAGGCTCTAATAATTCCTACACATTCTGCCCCAGTAAGCATTCTAAAATGCTTCTACCACTTAGAAACTAGGGAACATTGGTTTTCTTTTATTTAAAACACCAGATTGCATGAAGATGTGTGATTACCTGGATTGGCCTCCACAGACCAGAATGACAAGGAGGCTATGGTTATTATCTTGGGAGTCTAAAAGTTTCACAGATTCTGACTCAGTCCTGACTTCCTCTCAGAAGGAAGGCCACTCCCTGCCCGTCCTCAAACCTCACTCAACCTAAAAAGTGGATGTTTGTTTGAGAGAAAAAAGGAGGAACTAGTAGTGGCGAACTGGCTTTGTCATGATGTCAGTTAAAAACCTAATAAATGCACCACAGTGCAGACTCAGAGTCCTAACTGCAGAGTTATGTGAGGACATCTCTACAGGCTTATCAGATACACCATGAGTGGGATGCCCTGATTTACCCCCTTCCACATACCTATGTGCCTTCCACTATATCAAGGGTTAACCAGTTTGGCAGACCCAGACAGAAAGAATCATGAACCCAATCCATTTCATTAATAAATTTGTGTGTGTGTGTTTTTCAGTTTCAATTAATTAATTTTTATGTCTTTATTTTATTATCTAAAAAAATTTTTTTACATTTATTTTTTGAGAGACAGCATGAGTGGGGAGGGTCAGAGACAGAAGGAGACACAGAATCTGAAGCAGCTCCAGGCTCTGAACTGTCAGCACAGAGCCTGACACAGGGCTTGAACCCACTAACTGTGAGATCATGACCTGAGCCAAAGTCAGATGCTTAACCAACTGAGACACTCAAGCGCCCCTGTTTTTATTTTAGAGGGAGAACAAGCATGAGAGCAGAGGAGAGGCACAGAGGAATAGAGAGAGAATCTTAAGCGGGCTCCACGCTAAGTGTGGAGCATGACACGGGTCCTCAAACCAGGACCCTGGGATCATGACCTAAGCCAAAGTCAAGAGTCGGACACTCAGCCAACTAAGCTACCCAGGCACTCCTGGAGTTTTTATTTTTTATTTTTGGAGTGGATATTTATATAGTAAAGCTTTCTTCATATAGTAAATATTGACTTATAACATTTCTATGAATTGTACACCTAATTTTTGTTTGTTTATGTAGTCAGCCCTTGACCACCCACAAATGCATTATTTGCTTTTGACTCTCAATGATGACTATAGTTCAATTAATGAGATTTGAAGTATTCATATACTAAAGCTCTCTGACCATCAAGGCCACACTAGTATCTAGCAAGATGCTTAATACTGGTAACTCCTTAATAAAGACTGAATGAACGAAGAAATGAATAAGCACATGTACTTAATCATCTTTCTATTAATTATTGTAAATGTAGACCGAAGAGGGCAAAGAGCTAGTATTTTTCATTAGACTGAAAAGGGATACTGTTCATCCTTAGCATGAGGGAAGAATTGAAAGAAGGCATATTAGGGAAAAGATGATAAAGCTGGGTGGTCAAAAATCATCTTTAAAAAGCAGCTCCATCCTTTTATTTGAATGGACTACATTCTGTTTCCTGTAAGTTAGCAAATTATAGGCCAAACCTGGCCTACTGCCTCTTTTTTAGAATAAAATTGTGTTGGAACACAGCCATGTCCTTCATTTATGTCCGGTCTATGGCAGCTTCCATGTTGTTAACAGCAAAACTGAGTTGTTGCCAGCCAGAGACCGTATGACCTACCAAGATTAAATCATTTACTGAAATATTTCTTTTCTCAAAATATTTGCCAATTCCTGTCCTAAAATAGCATACACATTCATACTCCAAATATAATGTCCAAAATAAGATGATCAAAGCTGCTATTACTGTTCTGTGCAATACTTACTCCCTACCTTAATCATAATAATCTAAAATTGATTAAATAATGATATGTTAATAGAGTGAAAAGTAATGCTGATTTATTAAACTATATGACTCAAACCTCATTTTTATACTTTTTTTAGAACACATAAAAGTTGATTGAAAGAAATTTGCTTGGACTATTAATAAAATCATGTCAAAATTTTGTTTGTATTTGAACTAATTTTCCCAGGAAATTTTATCTTACTACCTATTGAGGAAAATAATGAGCGAGTTCACCTCAAGAAGGAAAGATCTAGAGTAAATCATTCACCAGAATGAGCTATGAGACCATCTAAAAATATTTCCTCTATTACAAGTAAAGATAAGAGGAAGACATGCTATACATCATATATTACATATCCACATGCCACTCAGTGTATATCAAATTCAGTATATTGTTTATTACTATGCAGCCACAAAATGTGTTGTTAAGAGTGGGCCTAGCAGGTGAGGGAGAGGCCTGCTGGGCTTCCATATAATCAGCATACAAGTTAGACACTTATTTCAAGTATCTGAGTTCTGTAATAACCTATTAAGGGTTTAACATGCATAAATGGATATAAGCACAACTTTTCCCTTATATTTGCAGATGATTTCATTTCTTTTTTTTTTTAGTTTATTTATTTTTGAGAGAGACAGACAGACAGACGGACGGACAGACAGACAGAACATGAGTGGAAGAGGAGCAGAGAGAGAGGAGGAGACAGAATCTGAAGCAGGCTTCAGGCTCTGAACTGCCAGCACAGAGCCCAGTACAGGGCTTGAACTCACAGACCATGAGATCATGAGCTGAAGTTGGATGCTTAACTGACTGAGCCACCCAGGTGCTCCCAAATGATTTCACTTCTTAGGGATAGAAAATTCTGTATGTTTACTACCTGGAAGGTAAAGTATTTGGTCATGGGATTTGGGCAAAAATGACCTCTCTTTTCAGGCATTGTCCTTAAGTGGTCTGTCATTTACCTTCTTTACCAGACTTGGTTCTGAATGAACCAGCAGTTCTTAAAAGGCACATTCACCCTCAAAAGACAATTATTTGACACCATGGGACAATGGGAAGGAGGTACCCCAAAAGAAAGCATCAAAACCCTAATGGCAAATTCAAAGAAGGACAAATTTCAGTGCTTCCAGTATTAACACTATTGTTACAATAACTTCCTAAGCTGACTACTTGATATTTGGATGTCTCAGTTTTAGAAAGTTTATTTAAAAAAATAAAATTAGTTTAGTAATATTATGGTCACACCTTGTACAGTGACCTGAAGTCGCCATGTCATTTGTGGGTCTAAAAATAGTACAAGAAATGCTATCAAAGTCAATATGCACAATTCTACAATGTATCTGGCTGAGTTATTTTCTTTTTAGATTCTACATAGTAGAAACTCCCTGGAACAACATTACTTACATTTTTGCCAGTTGAAGATCTGTGATACTATTAAGTTTCCATACTTGACAAGACACAGGAAGCTATGGTTGTTTGTCATATTGAAATCCAGTTCACTACTAATAGTGTAGAGCTCAGTTTCAGGATCTTGGGAAACTGTTGTGTTGATGGCATTTAATTCTTCTTCATTTTCCAACCAGGAGAGGTGAGGCTTTGGAAAACCTCCAGAGGTTAAGCACATTATCCTTTTGATGTTATGAGATGGATTTCCAACATCAGTTATACTAGGGACAGGGAAGTCAGCTAAAGAAAGAACAAGGATATATCGTTATGTATTGGGGGATGGAGCGGGAAGAGTGAAGTTTTTTCTTTAAGTAAATTATCTAGATTTAATAAGAATAATAAAATGAGATATAATTTACAATTTACCACAAATCATTAATATTTACATATACTCCAAAGATTAACTTTGGTTTGAATTGGGTATAACAATTCTTCATCACTTTTTTTTAAAGATCTCTACACCCCATGTGGGGCTCAAACTCACGACCCTGAGATCAAGAGCCAAATGCTCTTCTGACTGAGCCAGCCAGGCACCCCAATTCTTCATCACTTTTGATGGAGGTAGGAGGACACTTATAGAAAGAAGTAGATTTATATGAATAGATATTGACATAGTATTTGCATTCATAAGAAATGAAGAGAAAAATAATAGACAACATTTATTGAACTCTTAACGTTTGTTAGGTCTGGACACTACCTCATTTTATCTCTACAACAACCCTAAGAGGCATGTGTACATCAAGAGAGACCAAATATCAGCAATTTCATATAATTTAACCTAATTTCCATTTTATAAATAATCAGATTGAGGTCAAGAGAAATCATGAGTAAGTGGCAAACCTGGGGTGTGAATTCAAGTTTTTCTGATACCAGAACCATCCTTTTCATTCTCTTCTCTTTCCTTGCCTGCTTTTTTCTTTTCTTTTCCTTTCCTGCCTTTCTTTTCTTCCCTTTCTTCATAATATTTGAGGTAGATAAAGTGGCTCTTTTATTGATCTATTTTTTAATTAACACTATAAAAACACTTATGAACCCACCATCCAACTTGTGAGCCACCATATAGAGTATAACTTATGAAAATCTACTTGTATGGTCATACTTTTGTTGTCTCCCTATTTCCCACACTTGAGATAACCACTACTCTAAATTTTCTTTAGCATTCCCTTACTTTTTCAAAAGTAGTCTTTAATAAAATAAACCTCTGTCCAAATTGTACAACATTGGGTCTGTGATCTCAACCACTATACTTTGCTGACTCCCTTGCTGTTCTGATATGTATTACAAGGACAGAAGAGACTTTCTAGCATTCCTCCAAGATACTTGAGGCACTCTTTAATTTGTATACTTGACTCCCAATAAGATACTAAGGTATATACCAAGGAAAGTGTGGTGAAATGACTGCAGAGAACACTGGAGAAAGCTCCTTTACCCACTTTCTTCCTTATTCTTAGGCCTAAAGAAATTTACACTTCTCAGCCTGAATGTGGGGAACCAAGTCCCAGATGGTTCATCTCATCTATACAGTTAGTTTTCTTACAATTTGGAGTTCTACAAAGATGTGTAGTATAGCATGATGGTAATCAACAGCAGGTTGTTGTTTTTTTAAGAGTTTATTTAGAAAGCATCACTGGGACACCTGGGTGGCTCAGTCAGTTAAGTGTCTGACTCTTGATTTCAGCTCAGGTCTTGATCTCAGGGTCATGATTTTTTTTTTTTTTTTTTTTTTTATTTCTAGGAGAGAGAGAGAGAGACAGCATGAGCAGGGGAGGGTCAGAGAGAGAGGGAGTCACAGACTGAAACAGGCTCCAGGCTCTGAGCTGGCAGTCAGCACAGAGCCCGACGCGGGGCTCGAACCCACGAACCGCGAGATCATGACCCAAGCGAAAGTCGGACGCTTAACCGACTAAGCCACCCAGGCGCCCCCTCAGGGTCATGATTTTAAGCCCCACATGCATGTTGGGCTCTGTGCTGGGTGTGAAGCCTACTTAAAAAAAAAAAAAGTAAACAAATTGTACTACTTGGATTTTCTTTTAATACAACACATACAATGCAAAGCTGAAGCCACTCATGACGATTGTGCTTCTCCAGAAAGTTGGGGTTTTTTAAGAGACCATCTGTGAATCATACATGATTCATAAAGATTCTTTTAAGGCACAGTGGCCAAGATCCAACAGCAAGCTTTAAAACGGGTTTTGCCCTCTAAACCTGGGCCAATCACTTAACCACTTTCAGTTTTACTTTGCTCATCAGAATAACACTTGCCTTCCAGGGTTGTAAGCATTAAATGATATCATTAATATAAATCATAAAACACAGAGCCTGACACACAGGAAATTAGTTAATAGACTGACTTAGGTGGGACTCAAATTTGCCCTCTCTTAAATGAGCTCCCTTATTTATATCAAATTGCCCAGGGAAAAACTTCTCAAACCGCCTGGCAAAACTGTGAATAATAAGAGAAAGGGGAAGTTATGATGAGTGATTGTAACTGCCAGGGAAAAAAAAAGCTTGCATTTGGTTGGAGGTGAAGTCACCTTTTTTGAATCAACCCTGTCTCTAAATTAAGTTTGACATTTTCCTGAGCCATTTTTAGTTGACATTTCTACTCCTTTAATTTATCATATAAGATGAGATCATTACAGTGGTAGCTGACATCAAGAATATATCTTTGTAGGGCACCTGGGGGGCGCAGTTGGTGGAGCATGCAACTCTTGATGTTGGGATGGTAAGTTCAAGGGCCAAGTTGGGTACAGAGGTTACTTATAGTCTTAAAGAAAAAAAAAAAGAATATCCCTTATTTCTTATAACATCAATGTTATGTGTTTTAACCTGGAATAACAAATCCCAGTAACTCATATCTTAAATTATGATTCATGCTCGTTTCTGCACTCTGCTTTTGTGAGAGATACTTAACCATGAGAATATTAAAAATATTCTATATATTAAAAACCATCTTTGCAAGGTCTGGCTAGACTTAGAATAGCCTCAGCTGTCTCATATCCCTTCAGTGAGGTGATCCATTTCAAGTAACAGTACCTAAAGTCTTGCAAGATTGTAAACCATCAAAGAATTACTCCTTTGTGTCTCATTTTAATGAGTTTACCCATGTTTTCACCACTCTTAATGGGTAGGGTAAAAATATCTTATTGGGAGAAAAGGTGCACATGTGTTAGAAAGCTAAAAATCTGGGGCGCCTGGGTGGCTTAGTCGGTTAAGCGTCCAACTTTCGCTTAGGTCATGATCTCGCGGTTCGTGGGTTCGAGCCCCGCATCGGGCTCTGTGCTGACTGCCAGCTCAGAGCCTGGAGCCTATTTCAAAGTCTGTGTCTCTCTCTCTCTCTGACCCTCCCCTGCTCACGCTGTCTCTCTCTCTCTCTCTCCTAGAAATAAATAAAAATATTAAAAAAAAAAAAGAAAGCTAAAAATCTAACCTAGTTAATCTGTTAACTAGTATAGCTATCCTCCAAATGCTGGTTAATGGAGGGTTTTATACACTGCTATGCTGATACAATATCATTTTGCAATCTTAGGCAAATGTAGAGACACCATCTTGTCCTGGTTAGCCTGAGATTTTCCCAGGTTTGGCACTGAAAACCTCATGTTTGAGGAAACCTTAGTCCTAGGCAAAATGGGACAGTTGATCACCCTAGTCAAATAAGTGATTATTTAATTTCTTATTAAACTGTGGTCCATACTGTACAGGCATCACCATACTGTACCTACCGTACCATACAGTAGCTGCATAGGTATCACCTGGTAGTTTGTTAGCGCAGAATTGAAGATCCAACCCCAGACCTACAGAATTTGATTCTGCGTTTTAACAAGATCTCCAAGTGATTCACAGGAACCTTAACATTTGAGAAGCACTGCTCTGACTGAGATGGAAAAATCAGAATTGATTGGTTCTGAGTCAAATGAAGCAGGCGAAGTTTCCCTTTTTGTCTTCCCCTTTCTGACTTTGGTGCCCACTACCGCGCCCCCTCCGGGCCCCTTTGAGGCCCCCAGCACTCTCATGTTGTCTTCTTAGCTGTCCTTGGTCTCCTGCTGTAGTCTTGCACTCCCTGAGACCCCCCCCCCTTTTCCCTCTTGGATTTTATTCTTTATCTTTCTATCAAAATATGCGTAGTCCTGAGTCAACTTCCCTTTAGGTATTCTTTTAGAGGATTGACTATAGCTAATTCATTAACTAATACAAATTAATATGTTTGTGGTGCTACTTCCTCCTCAGGTAAAACATTTTCATTTTTAACAGAGATCTCATAGGGGGGAAAGTGCTGAAACTAAGTAGGAGCAGGAATAATGGTGGGAATTCTCAGAATCAAGGCAGGTTAGAATTTTGGAGAAAGTGGACTTTGAAGAACACCTAAAAGCACACCCCTACATAATTATTGCTGTCTTCATGAGCAGGGAATACAGAGTGAGGTTTAAGATAATTCCATGTAACTGGCTCACTTACTAAGCTTTAAGTGTTATTTGGGTGCTAAAGTGAAAGATTCAAAATAGTTGGAGACTAAAGCAGAGAAGAATAGTGAAGAATCTGCCAAGGATCCACTTACATGATCTGTTATCAAGGTTAATGATTATCTTCTATTAAGTAATAGGTTTGGTTTCCACTAAAGGCCCAAGTTTCCAGGAAGAAAAAGAAATTGAATTTCAAGTATGAGGGAATGGTCAAGGGCTATACTTTCTCAGCAAGGGGCTCAGGCTATATTAGTGTCCTCTAGAACTACCACCTGTGATAAACACAAGATTCCTTCCTACCCAAGAAATGCTTGCCTTCACAGTAGATGTATAAGTAGGGCTTTGATTTATGAATTAATTCTCTTCCCTGTTACAATAAATTATGTATCCAATCCTCTAATGTCTAACTTTGTAGGAATAACCATTAGATCAGAGCCTCAAGTGTAGTAATAAATATAAATAATATAACAGCCATAGTAATAGGCATTCAAATACTATTTGAAAAACACTTATGCCTGCATTGTTCTTATACCTTTCAATATACTTTCACAAGAATATATTACTGGATCAAGTGCAGTTAATAGTACAGCTACATCAAATCAAAAGTGTCCCCTTATGATTCAGAAGGCAAGTCAGGTCATTCTAGTGCCTCAGGATGACTGTCATGAATTTGGACTATCAAAAATGCAAGAAATACACACTGATCAATATTTCCAGGATGTCTTGAGAGATCAATTAGGGTTTATTGTAACATTACAGACTTACTTAACCCTAAATGCAGATACATCCCTCTTTGATAACATTTTCAACTAAATCAATAGGAGTATGTCTTTAAAGGCATCAAGAGTCTGCCAGTTTATAGTAAATCAGAAAAATCCCACTGACCTCTGACCAATAACATCACCGAAGTCAGGTGTTTCACTATGTAAGCCCCTTTTTCAGTCTTTTGAATGATACAGGTGTATTTGCCATTGTCTGACAGGCGCAGAGCCATGATCACAATGGAGTGGTTATCGGTGATGTCCGTGACTGTGCGGTTCTTATACTTGGGCCATACTTGTACTTTGCCAGACATGACAGCCAACACCATTTCATCATCCTTTTGCCAATAGATTCGAATTTCCTTCAGGTCTTTGGTAGAAATGTTGTAATCACAGGATAGTACTGCTGCTTCTTTCACTGTCTTGTTCACCTGGATGATACCTAAGGAGAGGCAGACAGAAAAGATTTTGTATTGATTACGTATAGACTCCTGCACAAGCAGGAATTCAGAGCTGTCAATAACAAAACTCGGGGTGCTGTACCTAGTGACCAAGCATGATCAGAGAGTTCAGTTTGTTTTTGAGAATTTTGGTCCCCAGTGCTATTTTTTAATTGTGGTTTAAAATGTAAAATATACCATCTTAACCATTTTTAACTGTGTTTATTTTTTTAAATAGTTTATTGTCAAGTTGGTTTCCATATATCACCCAGTGCTCATCCCCACAAGTGCCCTCCTCCATGCCCATTACCCCCCTCCCCTTCCCCCCATACCCATCAGTCCTCAGTTTATTCTCAGCATTCAAAAGTCTCTCATGGTTTGCCTCCCCCCCCCCACTATTCCCCCTTTCTTCTCCCCCATGGTTCTCCATTAAGTCCCTCCTAATCCTCCTATACGTGCAAACATATGGTAGCTGTCCTTCTCTGCCTGACTTATTTCGCTCAGTGTAACACCCTCAAGTTCCATCCACGTTGCTACACATGGCCAGATTTCATTCTTTCTCATTGCCATGTAGTATTCCATGGTATAGATAAACCACATCTTCTTGATCCATTCATCCATTGATGGACACTTAGGCTCTTTCCATGTTTTGGCTATTAAGAGTGCTGCTGTGAACATTGGGGTCCATGTGCCCCTATGCATCAGCACTCCTGTATCCCTTGGGTAAATTCCTAGCCGTGCTATTCCTGGGTCATAGGGGAGTTCTATTGTTAATTTTTTGAGGAAACCGCACAGTGTTTTCCAGAGGGGCTGCACCATTAACTGTGCAGTTTAGTAATGTTAGGTATATTCACATTGTTGTGAAACAGATCTCCAGAACTTTTCGTCTTCCAAGTCTGGAACTCTGTATGCATTTTTTTTTAACCCCTTGGTAACCACCACTTCATATTCTGTTTCTATGCATTTGACAACTTTAGATACTTCATATAACTGGAATCATATAGTATTTTCTTTTTGTGACTGGCTTATTTCACTTAGCATAGTGTCCTCAAGATTCATCCATGTTTTAGCACGTACCAGAATCCCTTCCCTTTTTAAGAAATAATAAGATAATGATAATATCCCATTGAATGTGTATACCACACTTTCTTTTCCATTCAACTGTCGATGGACAGTGACGGAGAAGGTCTACTAGTCCTAGAAGAAGGAGGACTTTAGGAGACCTAGTATATGAATGCCGACTATGGGTACACAACATACTCAGCCCAATGAGGATATTGAAGTCATCGGAATGTAAGATCTTAAAGGGACTTCCATGTTGATTCATTTTGGTTGTTTTATTTATAGATAAGAAAACTAAGCCCCAGAAAGGAGACTGCCCCTGCTTTGTGCTTTCTGGCCCAGACCTTTCAGGCCACTCTCCTTGTTTATTGATTTCCCCAACTTTAGGCCCCAGTTCCAGTATAAGTAGGCCAACACTGCCCACACCCCAGCCGGACCCCACTGTTGAGCTCTTTTGCTTTGAGAAACACAGTCCTTTTTGTTCCAGGCCTGGAATGACCTCATGACTTCAGGCTCATTCCCCCCAGACAAGGTGTAGCATGCACTCCCAGACTATTTCTATCCTTTTTAGCAACACTAAATGGATCTATATCCAGTCCTTATCTCTTTCAGCTATTTGCAATCCATGCAACACTTGCCCTATAAGACAGTCCCCATTTAAAACATTCTGCCCATTTTCCCATCAGTATATTCCAGAAATGCCAATGTTTCAATATCCAAACTCCATCTTTTTGTTAGCTCCTAAGCATTTATCAGTAGCAGCAAACTCCCCAGTCAGACTATATTTTCTGATTTTTTTGGTTCAGAAGGCATGGCCATTCTTCCTATGCTGTGCTTGACCTACAAGCAGAAACTCCCAAGCCCAAGCTCTTCCACAACTAGCCACTCCCTCCCCCACCCAATGCTACCATATCCCCCAGAGCCACACAGCGTCCCCTGGGGAGGCCTCTATCAAGGGATCGAGTCTCCAGTCCCTCTCTCTTCTTAGATAGCATGATCATGGAGCACTAGCACCTCTCTATCTCGACAGCCATCCTTCAGGCTTTCATCAGATTGGGTATGAGCCCTCCACACCATTAGGAAGCCAGTTTTGTGATGGCAGGTATCTTCAGAGCAGAGTGAGGTAACTCCCAATGATCTAAGGCACCCCTTTTGGCAATTGCACTGAACACTGCCACCCTCAGCTTTAAGGAACATAACTGAGAAAGTGAAGAAATGAAAATGTGCTCCACTTCAGGGGAGCACATAATAGCTAAATAACTTGAAGTCTTTTTTTTTTTTCTAATGTTTATTTATTTGGGGGGGGGTGACAGTGTAAGTGGGGGAGGGGCAGAGAGAGAATTCTAGGCAGGCTCCACGCTGTCAGCATGGAGCCTGATGTGGGGCTCGAACCCCTGAAACCATGAGATCACGACCTGAGCCGAGATCAAGAGCGGACACTCAACTAACTGAACCACTGAGGTGCCTCAACCTGAGCTCTTTTTAAAAAAGATACAGCAGAGGGTGCCTGGGTGGCTCAGTCAGTTAAGCATCCAGCTCTTGGTTTTGGCTCAGGTCATGATCTCATGGTTTGTGAGTTCAAGCTTCACATCAGGCTCTGTGCTGACAATGTGGAGCCTGCTTGGGAGTCTCCCTCTCTCCCTCTCTCTCCCCTCCCCCACTTACTCACATGCATGCTCTCTCTCTCTCAAAATAAATAAATAAACTTTATATGAAAAAAATACAGCAGAAGCAACCTGATATGTAAAAGCATGAACTATGGATTCCTATTGACTTGGATTCTAGTCCCAGCTCAGCCACTTGCTAATTAATCCATTTCCTCATCTGTAAAAAGGGTATAATACCTACCTCTTAGGATCACTGTAAAATTAAATTCAGTTAAATGATATAAATGGAAAAGTCCACAGCACGTCTTCTATAGGACTTTCCTTTCCTTCCCCAACTCTTGCTCCCAACTTCTACCCTGTGGTCCTTTCATTTCACTCAGGAGTTATGTCAAATACATAGGATTCTGGTCTTGCTATCCGCCATTACAGATACCACGACAGAAAGCAGGTTATTCATCTGAGATTCTAAATAGGGTCTTTCCCGATGATCTGTTTGTTCCCACCCGAAAAGAATCCAGGATTTCTAAGTAATTTTGACACGTGGTAACGTTAGCAAAAGAGGAATCTTAGGGGCACGTGGATGGCTCAGTCAGTTGAGTGTCTGACTCTTGATTTCAGTTAAGGTCATGATCCCAGGGTTGTGGGATTGAGTCCCTCAGTGTGGAGCTTGCTTAAGATTCTCTCTCTCTCTCTCTCTCTCTCTCTGCCCCTCTCCCCTGCTCACTCTTTTTCTCTCTAAAATAAAAATATAAAAATAATAAAAATGGAAAAAAGAGGAATCGTACCTGAAAATGAGCTACTTTCAATGACTCTTTTTTTAATTAAAGGTTTTTTTTGTTGTTGTTAATTAAGTAGGCTCCACATCCAATGTTGGGCTTGAACTCACAGCCCTGAGATCAACAGTCATGTGCTCTACTGACTGAGCCAGTCAGGCACCCTTTCAATGATGACTCTTAAGGAGTTTTTGTCCAGCCATCTGAGGAGAAGTGTGGGTGTCTCACTAAAGGTCAGTAACCATCAATGGGATCCTGAATGTTCCTATGTGAACTCCTCTCACCACACACTCATGCTGAAGAAGAACCAGACTGAAAAGAGGAACCAAAAATCTTCTGGGGAATTTGGAAATTCCACCGGGACCCAGCTTCCATACTCAGGGCTGCTACATGCAGACAATTAAAGGGTCTCTGAAGTGTTTTGTCTGCTTCAGTGGCTCTGGAGGAGAGAGTCAGGTTCCTGAAGTCTGAGCATTACTGCCTAAAACTTAGTTGAATTTTGACCTTACTTTACCATTTTACAGATGAGCATAACAACACTTACCTAACAAAGCAGTTATGAGGATTCTGTGAGGTAACACACAGAAGATGTCTCTGAAGTTGTGAGCATATGATAGGTATACCAGTGCCTTCCCCAGACATCCACACAGCCCAGTTCCTCACTTTCCTCAGGTTCTTGCTCTGGTACCCCTTGGTCAGAGAACCCTTCTCTGACTCTCCCTAACCAGCGCTCTCCTCCCAGACTTCACCCATGCTTCTCCTCGTCAGTCCCTTTCCTGATTTACTTCTCTTCAAACTTATCTCTAGCAATAGGTACCTCTGAGACTATGAAAGCTGAGGCTGTATCTGTTTATCCACAGAATCTAGAACAGAGACTGGCCCAGAGTAGGTGCTCAATAAATATTTACTGAAAGTATGGCTAAGCATTAGGAGATGAGATCTGCCTCCATTGGCTTTTGCACATTGGAATCATAACCTCAAACAAGTTGGTTCCTTGGGAATCTCTGCAAAATGGGCTTAATACATTCTCTCCTAAAACTTCATGTAATTATCACTGGGGTTATATGATACCCAGATATAAAAGTGCTAAGTTAACTATAACACACTATACAGAAATTTTAAACTTAATATTCTGTCATTTCCTTAATTAAATTTTCCTGTCATATGCAGCATGTGATTTGTTGAATTATACCCAGGACAGGCCAGAATCACTGTGGTAACTAACTGGTTGACATCCGGATGGAGCCAAGTGCCCACAGCTGTGCAGAACAGCTTAAATCCCCATGTGCTGGGCTGTATGTTAGTTCACTGGGATTTGACAGTGCTTTTTATTTTTTTATTTTTTTTTTAATTTTTTTTAATGTTTTATTTATTTCTAGGAGTGAGAGAGAGGGACAGCGTGAGCATGGGAGGGTCAGAGAGAGAGGGAGCCACAGACTGAAACAGGCTCCAGGCTCCGAGCTGGCAGTCAGCACAGAGCCTGACGCGGGGCCCGAACCCACGAACCGCGAGATCATGACCTAAGCGAAAGTCGGACGCTTAACCGACTAAGCCACCCAGGCGCCCCTTGACAGTGCTTTTTAAATAAAGATGTTCCCTGCTCTAAAGGAAACACACATTCAATTTAGACAGAAGGGAAATATATAAACGCCTAATAGTCATCTATAATCCCTCCATCTAGTGATTTACTGCTAATGGCCTGTGTATATCCTTCCAATGGAAGTGACCTTTTGGGACACTTCTAAGTACTTTTCATGAAGGGAACCAGCACACCTGGGGCTTGTGTTGGCTTTGGGTTTGGTGCTGGGAACACAAGGGGGAGGGAGAAGTATCTGCTCTCCAGCAGCTGACAGATTTGAGACCTGTGACCTGATGTTTGCATTGCTCCTGCCTTTCTCTCCTCTTGAGACTCCGCCTGTGCACTCTTAGAAATCTAATCCTTTTGTGGCTCTGTGCTGACAACTTAGAGCCTGGAGCCTGCTTTGGATTCTGTGTTTCCCCCTCTCTCAGGCCCTCCCCCACTTGCACTCTCTCTCTCTCAAAAGTAAAATAAACATTTAAAAATCGTTTTAATAAATAAATACTAATTTCTGGAGTACTTGAGTTTTTGTTTTTGCCCCCACAGACCAAATTAGAAGTGGAGAGGAGTACAGCTGGCCCCTCCCTTTTCAGGACAAAGAGGTCACCTGTTCTGGGCAGCAATGGCTGGGGGTGGGTGGGTGGTAGTGCAGCTTCCTGGACCAGACCAGTAGAGGAGGGTGTGTGCCAAATCCCTTTCCCTGAAGCAAAGGCCTCCATAATCTTACCCAGCCTTGCCTTCCACAAGCCATGCTCAGCTCCCAGCTGCACCTAGTCTGGCAAACTCCCAGATTCTATATCACACAGGCCCTCCGATCCCCCCATCTCCTTCTGACTCCAGTCTTTTCATCAGAGCTGTCTGTAACAGCCCCCTGATAGGTTTCACACTATCGCTCTGGCAACCTTACAAGCCATTCTTTCTGCTTTAGCAACACCTTTTTTTTTTTTAACGTCTTTTCAGAACTTTATTACTCAAAGGGCTGTGGCCCAACAGTGTCGTCATCACCTGACATGCGGACTCTCAGGCCCCTCCCTGCCCCACCTAAGCAGAAACTGTATTTTTCAAAAAACATACAGACTTTATTTTAGATCAGTTTTAGGTTCATAGCAAAACGAATGGAAAGTACAGAGAGTTCCCATATACTCCCATCTCCTCCATGCACTCGGCCTCCCCTACCATCACCATCCTATGCCAGAGGGTACATTTGTGACAATCAATGAACCCACATTAACCATCATCACCAAAGTCTGCAGTTTACTTTAGGGATTATTCTTGACACTCTACCTTCTAGGGGTTTTGACAAACATAAAACGACATGTATCCACCATTATAGTATCATATGGAGTTTTTGCACTGCCCTAAAACTCTCCTGTGCTAGAAACTACTTTTGACGAGGCCCCCAGGTGATTGATATAGATCATTGAGGTGAGAGCAGCACTGGTAGAGAGCATGTCACAACTCCTTAAAACACTTCCATGGCCTCCCAGTGCCCTCCAAATAACATTCAGATTCCTGACCATGGCCTTCAAGACCCACGGAGTCTGGTCCCTGCCTCTGCCTGCCCCAACACCAGCCACCTTCACTTCTCGGCTTCTCTGTTTTCTTCACGTGGTGCTCTCCCACCTTCACCCAGCTCTCCCTCACCATAACAACTCTGGTTTTAATGGCAGAAGAAGACACTGCTTGTTGCTCATATATTCATTTGTGTGATTCTTTGATTGGTTTTCATGTTCTTCCTGATGACTGTAACTTCTGTGAACACAAAAGCCACACCAATTTTGCTTGCAACTTGTCCCCGGGACCAAGAAAAGTCTCCTGTATGTAGGAGACGCTCAACATTGTTTAATTAATAAATGAGTAAACAAAGGGAGGAACGGTTGTGCCAGACTCATCCTTACCTTTGTGCCTTTGTCTGTGCTGTTGTCCTACTCAGAATTCTCTCGCCATCGCCCATCTGCCGCTGGATGCCTGCCCAACTGCCCCAGCCTGCCTTGGTCTTAGGATCTTACAGTCAGAACCGGGCCCTTCACTGCTCTTCACTTGCCTGTGGGTTAGTTTTGCCTTCTCCAACTGACACACTCAAATCTCTTAGAGGACAGGAATCCCAGGCACAGTTTTTAACTACATAGTAGGTGTTCAAGCATGAGAAGTTCATGGATTTGTTTGTTGACTCAGGACAGCAACTAAAAATCTGGCTGTAGCTACAGGACAAAGTGCTTTCCTAAATATTTTTCTTCAGCTCAAAGATCATATCCTTCTACTTGCCTCTAATTTTCCTGCTATAATTGATAAAACTCTGGTTTTAACTTTATATTCTCTTTTTCATTGGTTCCTCCACACACACATATTTCTGTATAAAATTCCTTCTAAACTTTTTAAAACTCCTTAGACTCTCCAGGAGACTCATTTGGGAGTTCTCCCCCAACTTGCCAGAAGAAAAGTGTAACTGTTGGAAAGGTCAAATATATATAATATCTGATGCATAAATTGTGACACTTAAGTCACAGTTCTCCTGGTTCAGCAACCATGTGAAATAGCAAAATTTCCAGCCCAGGACAGAAAATACACGACCACCACCACTGCAGGCAAGTAATCCATGTGCCCAAGATCCTTTCCCCATCCATCTGCCTCCTTCCCTCACACTTAGATGTTCTGGGTTATGCCTGCAGTGCAGACATGCTTTAAGTTAGCAGCTCTTAAGTCAAGGACCTTTGATTTTGGACTCTTTGCAAACTGGCAAACCATGCTGAAGCCAAAGTCTTCTCTTTACTTTGGGGAAACCAGGTAGTATGCTGTTCAGCAGAAAGAAGATCTTTTGTTTGGACTTTAAAAATAAGGTCAGAACCATCCTTCAGCAGGATGAGCCCCACTCTTCTCAACAGCCTCCCAAATCCAGCCCCTGAAGGTTAGCTTGCAGGGTGACAGAAGAAGGCAGCACAGAAAACTCCAACACTAACCTTTGAAGCAGCAAACTCAGTCAAGTTCCTGAAAGTTCCTTACCTGAACAGAAGTGATAAAGATTAGCTAGCATCAAGAGCTGAAAGAGTTTGAGATATGGGTGCTTCAGGAGTGGTGTTCTCCACTTCGCTGTGTGATCCATGGCTTCTGCTGCTTAGGGTAGAGAATGAAAACAATTTCAAACCAACTGAGACCTGGGTAACTCCCAGCAAGCACAAAGCAGGAGTAGAAGTCAATTCAATTGCTTCACACAGGGGGTTCTCCAGTGATGTTTGTAAAAAAACACCATGAATGGTGCACTTGGGTTTCCTAACTCCTGACTATAAAAGATTGTGGGTTTATTTTCACAACCTGGAAAAGAAAAAGAGTCACCCAGGAAAGAAGGTCGGCCTACTATGGGTTATAAAACTCCCTAGTTGCCTGCCTGAAATGAGTTGGCAATCTTAATCTGAGCAACCTCTAAACCAGATAATCTTGAGGAAAAAGCAAAGGTTGGGGGAACTCCAAGGAGGTAACCCTGCCTTGTCCATATTCCCAAAACTAACCACAGCTCTCCCATGGAATGGCTCTGTTTATGGGGATGATTAAGACTTTGGGTAAAAGCACAGAGAACGATAAGGGCAGTCAGTATCAGTTAGCCAAACTTCTGGTCCTCTTCAAAAATACCAAGAAACACACAACATCGGAGAGGGCATAGTTTGCACAAGGCAGCATTTAAGTTATGAAAGTACTTCCTTCTTAATACATTAATATGAAAAAAAAAACCCCAAAGACATGTCTTAAAGGGGTAGAGGATATGAATCAACAGAAAAATCTGTCAATAGAAAGGGAAGAGAAAAGACATACTGCAAACATTACTTAGTTATTTTATGTACTATAATGTGAGTAAGCTCATTTTTTTTCAGTAAATATATAAAAATTTAGAGCTGAAATAGAATGCTGTGCTCCAATGTGATCTTCTGAGGTTGCCACCACAGACATAGTCCAATGCTACCCAGAGAACGTTTGGGCCTCCTCTCTGGGAACCAGCCCAGAGGTCGTCTTCCAGTCACCCTTGATTGTTTATTAGTCACACTCCATTTTAACCAGTATTAGTTTGGATTCATTTATTCACCAGAATTTTATCAGCCATAATTCTGTTCTGATGATGGTTCTCCAACTGTGCTGGGAAGCCTCAGCCTCCTATGGGAATGAGACCCCAGTAGGCTCCTTTGGAAATAGGTATGCCTGTTGGAGATAGGAGTAATGGTATGTTTGTTTAATTTTTTTAAAAATGTTTTTTATTTATTTCTGAGAGAGAGAGAGAGAGAGAAAGAGAGAGACAGCGTGAGCAGGGGAGGGTCAGAGACAGAGGGGGGTACAGAATCTGAAACAGGCTCTAGGCTCTGAGCTAGCTGTCAGCACAGAGCCTGATGTGGGGCTCGAACCCACGAACCGTGAGATCATGACCTGAGCCGAAGTCGGACGCTTAACCAACTGATCCCCCTAGGCGCCCCTGGTATGTTTGTTTAAAAAGCAATCAGGTTAAAAAAAAAAAAAAAAAAGCAATCAGTTTGAGGTGCCTGCGTGGCTCAGTTGGTTAAGCGTCTGACTCTTGGTTTGGGCTCAGGTCATGACCTCACGGTTTGTGAGTGTGAGTACTGCATCAGGCTCTGCCCTGGCAGTGTGGAACCGGCTTGGGATTCTCTTTCCTGCTCCCTCTCTCAAAATAAGTAAGTAAACTTAAGGAAAAAAAGGAGTCAGGTTATTGGTAACTATTCCTACCAAGCTATCCCATGTTAAGATAAGATCAAATGTACTTACCGGCTGAAGAACAATTCCTCTTTTTCTCTCGTGTTAAAAAAATTAAAGGATGAGGCCCCAGTTCTGAGATGTTCTTTTTTTGCTGTCTCCAAAATAATGGCAAGTTGCTCCGTTTTTCTTTGGATGATATATCTTCCAACTTCCTTTTACTCCCTAGAAGATCTGTCTGATGTTCTTCACCAGAAATATTTAAGTCAAAGCAAGGAATGGGTAGGGTGTTACGTTTGATTTGAGGAAGCTTGCTCAGCTTTCCCTCTTTATCAGCTGTCCTCAGAGGGTGTGGTTAAGACCAACCACACAGTCCCTCCCTCATTACTTCGCACAAACCAGCAATTTCAAGGGGAGAGAAGACTGCATTGGGCAGCCTGGGGGAGCCACTGGCTTTGATGGTAGGTAGGCTGTGAGCTTTGAGGGCCAGCTGTTTCTGTGTCGGTCTCAAGTTTTGTTTTAGCACCCAGAGTTAGCCCTCTCTACTCACAGGCCTGCCACTGCAGGAGTGGGCATCCATCTCATAGGTAGTGGTCACTTTTTGGAGAGTGCTGGGCTCAAAAGGCCACCCTTAACTGCACTCCCACCCCTCCACCCCAGCTACCTTCACAGAAGAGACTTCCGGCAGCCATGCTGGACAGGATTGCAGTCACCGAAGCCATGGTTGAGTGTGCCTCAGGTGAGCACAATGACAGAAGCAAGGGGTAGAGTGAAGAAGGTACCCACCCACCACTTCTGTTTCAATCAACCTGCCACCACTGTATAGAATTCTGGAGCATTCTGTGGGTGAGCAGCTGACTCATACTGGTGCAGCCGACCTGTCTTTCACATTTCATAGTCTGTTTCTGGCCCTGGGCCTTCTCTGTTGCTTTGGCATGAGGTACCGTGGCAAGTTCTGTGCTTGAACATGCGCAGCCTGGGAATCTGTGGGCCGTTGGTGCCTGTGGGGCTGCTTCTTGACCAGAGGGGGTTGGAAGCTGACAGTTTCCAGGTGGAGATTTTTGGGAGACATTTCATGAGGTTCTCCAGAAGGTCCCAGTGGGATTGAGTACCAGTTGCCTGCAGCAAAAGCCAACGTAGTAAAGAACCCTTGTACGGCTTTTCTTTCTTTTCTGTCTCAATACTCCTGTCCTACACCACTGGACTACATTCCCAATAAACTAGGTTTTTTGTTTCCAGCTTTGCTTTCTGGAGAATCCAGGAGGGATACCATTTCTTTTCTTTTTCTCTTTTTAAGTTTATTTATTTATCTGGGAGAGGGGAGAGCAAGCAGAGGAGGAGCAGAGAGAGAGAATTCCAAGCAGGCTCAGCACTGCCAGTGCAGTGATATGGTAGAGATGCAATAGTTTTCTATTTAAATTTGTAGAAGTAGAAAGGTGAGTCAATTTGGAGGGGAAAAAAATGACAGTAGATATGATACATGAATATGGTAAACCGTGTGAATATGGTATAGAAATGTGTGAAATATTGACTTCAGGCTATTAGAAAGTAAATTTTTCTGGTAAAAATCACAGTTTAAGCTGCCATTTTTCCTAATATTTTTCAGTGTTAAGGAAGGCACGGAGATCCCTTCAGACTAAAAGCTGATATAAAAGGATGACACCTTCTGGGTGTCCACAGTGTGGGGAGGAGTGACAATCATCGTGAGGGAAGAGAAGGAAAGAATAAAGGCTCTTCCACTTCATGACTGTGCTCAGGCTCTGCCTAGGCTTGTGGTGTGGCAGATACAGGACTTCACTGGGGGGAATAAGTCCCAAGGCTCAGCTAATGCATTAGCCTCAGAAAATTGCTGATTGTATTGGAGACAAATCTTATGCACAAGACTGGGTAGCAGCCAATACAATGTAATCTGATAGGTCCATTTCTATAGTATCCCTCCTGGTAGCATCCAGAGTGCTAGTGCTTCCCTGCCAGGAGATGAAGCTGTTTGGGCAAAGGAAGTGTCTTCAAACCGAGATACCTCTACCCCCAAGGGCACCTGCAGATTTTCAAAGGGTATGCAGGCACTGGTAATTTTAAGAGAATCCATTTCGAGGTCTTCAGTTTAAGGACTCTTGTAAAACTTATCTGCAGTAGAAGGACCTTGTCTTTCTCCCTATTAGAGAAGAAAAGACCACCTCTGACTCAATGTTAATATTACTATGATACAGTGTTCTGGAAAGTGAAAAAACTTCAGGGTGCCAAATAAAGAAACATTTTGAAATGCTGGTGTTTTAATCAATTTTGCCTTACTAAATCAAGACAATATAAGTCCAAGGGGGGAGGGTGTCTCATGTTGCTCCCATCTTGGCCATGTTTCTGTAGAGGTAGAAACGTGGCAGTAGAAACAGATGTATTGTAGAGTTGGCATGGCAGGAGAGGCAGCAGCTTCTATTTAATAAATATTACCTCCTCTACTTCCTGTCTATTGGCAAAGACACCATCTCTCCCAAGGCAGCCAGAAAGAGCAAAGAGAGTGTGGGTAAGAGGCACTTTGCTTCTTCCCAGTAACAAGTTTGTGCCAGGGTTCAGTGGCTGACTTAGAATATTCAAGCTCCATAAAGCATGCCAGGCAAGACTATACATGACAGGGGCCCACTGCATTTTCATCTTCTCTGCTAAAAACAAAAACGAACCTTCGTGAGCATTTTCATTCATCCGTGTCTTGGTCTGAGTCTCAGCTGCATATTTCTTTTTTTTTTTTTAATGTTTTATTTATTTCTGAGAGAGAGAGAGAGAGACAGCGTGAGCAGGGGAGGGTCAGAGAGAGAGGGAGACACAGAATTGGAAACAGGCTCCAGGCTTTGAGCTGGCTGTCAGCACAGAGCCTGATGTGGGGCTTGAACCCACGAACCATGATATCATGACCTGAGCTGAAGTCAGACACTTAACTAACTCAGCTTCCCACATGCCCCGACAGCTGCATATTTTGAATAATGATGAGGAAGGATGTTAACAACTTCCACTTGATGGTTACAGTGACCTTCAGCCTCTCGGTGGAGAGGCTGATATGCTCCTCTGGCTCCTTTCCCTGCTTCATTCAAAGTTGTTTATAACCTACACCCAGCATGGGATGGCAGGGTCTAGGCTTTAAGACCATGATGCTCCCAAGTGGTGCCATAGTCTGCTAACGTTGATAGAAACATTATCAGTAGAAACATTATCAGTGTAAGAGTGACCATCTCTTCCTCTCTGAATGTTGTCATACTCTTTCTGGTGCTCTGAAATGGAAGTCACTGGAAATTCTTAAAATGAAAAGAACAGTGGACATTCAGAGTTAACCCTTGTTCAAATTAAGGGCTCTATCCCCATTGCCCACTGCCCTTCTTCTGCCTGCGTTTGGCACTACATTCTCTCTGCCCAAAAACCTTGACTGTTCCTTAACTTTCTAGGTGCCCTTCCCTGTCTCTCTGCCTATCCAAACATCTTCCTTCCTGAAAGGACCAGACCAAATGCCATTTCCTCACAAACTTCTCATTGATTCTTCTAATCCCCATCTGCTCTTTCTTTTCTCTTTGCTTCTAATGTATGTACCACTCCTTTGGCATGTCAAGCCAATTCCCCTCAAATTTATTAAGTTTGTACTGTGAACCTGGAACTGCTTCAAACAATGGAGATGCAAAGAGGAACAGAATGGGAGAAATAAGAACAAGGTAGAGAGACCCTAAGCAAAAGAATCAAGCGATAGCAGAGAAAAGGACCAGAGCAATCAGCTGAATAGGGACTTGCAGAATAGGAGTCCCACACCTCCTCCAAAGCAGTAGTTCACTTCTGTAAGTCACGATTTCTCACCCTTGGACTGGGGGATCCATCCACCAGTAGATTTTGAAACTTTCTTTGGTTCACTTCTTACTAGATGGCTGTTAGCCTCTCTGCCTCTCCCAATCCTGTTGGGATTTCCCTCCCACAGAGACAGAAGCTCAATGGCCGGCTGAATTCCCATGACCCCCTCCTAAGGTTTGCAGTGGGCCACTGTTTCTCCTAATAGACTCACTGCTCACTGGGCTGCCTCTCAGAGAGTAAAAATACAGCCTCCAGGAAATGGAAAGTAGCCACTCCTGTGGTGAAGCCTGGGGTAGAGAATCTAAAGAGTGAAACCAATGACTTCACAATGGCAGCCGGTTTAGGCAGGTTTCCTAGTGGTGTCAGGCCACTAGAGAGTCCCTCAACCTGCCCCTGTGGCCACCAGAGAAATCAGTCCAAAGCTGAAGGGATTTAGTCTGAGAGCACTGTTAAAGCTCGTCACTCCAGGTGCCTCGGTGGCTCAGTTAGTTAAGTGTCTGGGTGACTCAGTCAGATAAGCGTCCAACTTCGGCTCAGGTCATAATCTCACGGTTTATGGGTTTGAGCCCCGTATGGGCTCTGTGCAGAAAGTTCAGAGCCTGGAGCCTGCTTCAGATTCTGTGTCTCCCTCTCTCTGCCCCTCCTCTGCTTGCTCTCTCCCCCCCCTCTTTCTTTTTTTTCTCTCTCTCTCAAAAATGAATAAGCATTAAAAAATGTTAAAAAGCTCTTCATCAAATCATGCCTTTATGGTGGGTACTTGCTTTTCTGCAGAGGCTTCAAATCCTCAAATTTATTCTCATATTCAAATAGCAGCTAAATGTCTATGCAAGGTGTGCTTTAAATGGTGCGGTTTCTGGGAAGACCTGCTGAGAGATAAATTCCCCTTTCTAATCAAGCCATGCAATTTCTCTTTAATTTTATGAATAGAATTCAACTACTACTCCCCATCTGCCTTTTTGAAATCTGGTGACCATGACATTTTGTTTCGACCTTTTGGTTTTCCCCTTCTGTTTATATTACATTGTAAATAAGAAACAAATGGCAACCGTTACTTCACTTTTCAGAAAAATATTCAAGGAAGAAAGAGGAGACTGGGGAGGAAGGGAAGGAGAGGAGGAGAAGGAAGAGGAAGGAGGAGGAAAGTAGAGGGTAATTACTCCATTTTAGGGGTACATAAGTAGCTTAGAGGATTTAAACTGTAAATAACACACTACTGTTAAATCTTTAATTCACATGACCTTGAATTCATTGAGGCTTACTTTCAAAGCACCAAGATCATTTCTAGTTTCTCTTTCTCTTCCTTGGTGGTTGGCTCCTTTCTATGTTTCTCAGGAGATAAGGAAAGGAAAATGAAATAGAAAACTGAAAAGAGTGACTTTTGTAAATTTGTTAACATCTCTGGTGGACAGTGTGGGTAGGGGAGGGTCAGCCAACGGCTGTGGTAGCTCTTAATTCCCCCGAATCCCAGAACACAGACTGGCCAGGATCCCAAGGCAGGTCCCTACCCTCAGGGACAGAAGCCTCAACTTTCCTGGACACCATATTTGTCTCTTCTTTTCTCAGAGGATCACACAAGAACATGCTGCAAACTCCTTTGAAGGGAGCGCTTTTCAGTTTTGTTAGAAAAAAAAACCTTTCCTGAACACAACCAAACTGTCTCCTGCTTTAAATTTGAGATGACTTTCTCTCATTCAGTCATCCACAGAAGTGGGGAGCATTTATGTCCATTACAAGCCCAAAACAAACAGAAACACTTCAGGGAAATAGAACATCATCACCAAGCTCCTCCACACCACTCAGCTGTGTGAAAAAATCTCGGCTCTCCATTACTCTTGTCTATGAGTTACCCAGGTTAGCATCCTTTCTATTATTGTCTAACTTTTCTCTAGATCTGTTTTCTACATGTAGTAAACTGGGCTCATTTAGAAAGAATCCACATATGGGGTGCCTGGGTGGCTCAGTTGGTTAAGCATCCGACTTTGGCTCAGGTCATGATGTCACGGTTCGTGGGTTGGAGCCCTGCGTCGGGCTCTGTGCTGACTGCCAGCTCAGAGCCTGGTGCCTGTTTCGGATTCTGTATCTCCCTCTCTCTCTGACCCTCCCCTGCTCATGCTGTCTCTCTCTCTCTCTCTCTCTCTCTCACAGAAATAAATAAAACATTAAAAAAAAAAGAAAGAAAGAATCCACATATATAATTCCTGGCCATGATATATCATATTTCCACTCATTATTGCCACAATTTCCACAAATTTCTAAAAATATTTTATTGCATAGCTGGGAAGAAAATGCCAACCTAAACTTGAATCTTTGCTATTACTACTTCTCCTTTTTGGCTTCTCTCGCGTGCTAGCTTTTTGGGTTATCGTTGGGCTCTGACAATTTTAGTTTGTCTTCCTTTTTTTTTTTTACTAGGCAAATAACTTTATTAATCTTGTTTCAAACTTATTCCCAGGCTTCTTCAGCTTAATTAGCTGCAAAGAATGAATTGTGTATAAGCAAAAACTGAAAAGAGCTGCAGTGTCCAAGGGGCTTGGCTTAAAAATATTAGAGATCTAGATTTTATCAGATCCATGAACAAAATTTTTAAAAAGCAGTCATAATATAAAATAACAGCTCCCAGTAACTTCTTCAAGTTTTATCTTCTTCAGAAGTTGATTCAATTCAGTTTGCTTCATTTTTGGAAGCTTCATCAAAATTTTCCACAAGACCTGGAACTTCATCATCATCATCCTCTCTGGTAGCAAGTAGTGCCTTTCCATCCACGGATGTTTGGGCAGAGCTTCAGCCAGCCTTCTTAAACTAGTCAGACTGTCTGCACCAAGCTGGTTTAAGATACTGGGTAGCATTTCTGTCAGCTGCTTTGTCTCAGCATGGCCTGTAATGGTGAAAGTGTTCGCCGCCAGGGATGCCTGGACATTAGGGTTGTTAAAGTGGATAACTGTTCCTTGGTTTGTGAACATATTTACTTCCTCAATACCAGAGATCTTGTTTACCCTTAACTTCTTTAAGGAGAACTGAAGTTTTTTTTATCATCTACTGTAGCTGTTTTATGAACCACCTTCTTCTTTCAGCGAGCAGTTCCTTTCCCACCAACGTGCACTTGAGCTTGCAGTTTGGCGAGTTTCGAGTTTCTCCTGGTTCACGATAGTCTCTTTCATCTTGTTGGAGCTTAAATGGGACCGCGCGGGGGACTAGGATTGGCACTCAGGGGGTCTCGGGTGGACCAGCTGAAACTAGACGCACACACGTGGAGATGCAAGATGGCAGCTCATTTTAGTTTGTCTTCCTAATTATGCTTCAAAAATCAGCCCAGGTGTTATTTTCTCTGGACTCCTCTGAACACTCTGAGATGGAAATGTCTCTCTTATATCTGCTGACCTTGTATCTTGAACATCCCCTCTTTGTCACAGTCCTCATGGCCTAATGTCATTATACTGACCATGTCTCCTCTAGTAGCATGATTTTTGCCTTACCTTTGTAACTTCAGGGAGCACCTGGTAGAGTGCTCTATAAGTAAGTGTTCTCCAAAGACCCAGAACCAATATGTATGGTTCTGGAGAACATTATGGAGAGAAAGATTTATTCCAAGGAAGTGACCCACATGATTGTGGAGTTGAACTGATTGCAAGTTCAAATCCCTAGGGACTCAGGAAAGAGCAGATGCTGCAGCTTGAGTCTATTGACACAAGATGAATAAACCTTTTAGAATTTCTAAAAAAGAAAAAGGAAGAGAGGTTTTAATTACTAAAAAAAATTTTTAACGTTTATTTATTATTGTCAGACAGAGAGAGACAAAGCATGAGCATGGGAGGGGCAGAGAGAAAGAGAGATACAGAACCCGAAGCAGGCTCCAGACTCTGAGCTGTCAGCACAGAGAGCCCGATGCGGGGCTCCAACTCACGAATAGCAAGATCATGACCTGAGCTGAAATCAGACGCTTAACTGACTGAGCCACCCAGGCACCCCAGGAAGAGAGTTTTATTCAAGTTCATGTTAGGACAGCTGCCTGAGATACACAATCTTCACAAAGAAGAGAGTGCTCTAGTAAGGGAACATTTGGTGTAGGGTTATATACAGTTACTCACATAAAAAGTTACAAATAATTAGATGAAGAACATTTCAGTAAGTTGCAGACCTTATCTTAATTTTCTAGTATATGCAGGGGGCTATCTGACTTTAATCGTATGGGAACAAGGGAAATTTCTTACTTTTTCTTATCTTTTGTGTTCAGAATGCACCTCTTTGGTTATTTTCTTCAATGAAGCAGATGTACAATGTGTACCCTGGACAGAAATAGAGCCCATGCTTTGAGGTTTTGCTGAATCAATTTGAGTTGGTAAATGTTAAAGTATAGCTTCCTTGGGAGCAGGGCCCACAAACTCTAAAAGTTGAAAACTTCCTTTATCAAGTCAGAAGACAGTTTGCTGTCAGACTTCCCACTTCCTTGCTACAGGTCAGTCTTTTTTCTAGTAAGGGTTCCATACTGAACTGGTCAGCCCCGCTTCTGTCATGGAGTATCATTGGCTTTACTCAGTATCTACTGATTTCAATGCTCATCTCTTCTTAAAAAAAAAAAAATAAAAAAAATAAAAATAAAAAAACCTTCACAGAAACATCTAGAAAAATGTCTGACTGAACATCTGGGGTATTACTGCCTAGCCCAAGTGAATATGCTCACCAAGTCTTCTGAATTGCATGGATATATGGACAGCTGCTTTGGACTTCTGTCTCCCATACTAGCTTTTCTCTGTTTTCTTCTAAAAAGCCTTTACTTCACCCCCCTCTCCCCTAACTTTAATGCATTTTAACAAATGTATATTGAAATCCTATTCTGTGGTATGTTTACCTTTGAATCTTTTAGTTATTTTGTTCTTCAAGGGTTCAAGGGGCCCTGCCTATTAACCATTTCCTGTTAGTGCTCTCTCTCTCTCTCTCTCTTTTTTTTTAGCTCTCATACTTTAACTAGGCGTGGTATTACACAATTAAGACATGAAGTGGCAACCACTTGTTTAATACTCTGTTTTTCAGTTATCTGTGTTTCTGTTTTCCTTCAAATGAACCAGCTTTGACCATATTGCGGTTGGAGAGCAACTGAATTTCAGGGCCTCATTTTCTTTGTATCAATATGAAAAGGAGTTTATGCTAGAGGCTTTACCTTATCTGAGCATTTGGAATCAATTATGCTAAAAATACTATCACTAATGACAGAAATGCTTACAATGTAAAGTCTAGTTGTTAAAAATAGGATAAAAATTGTATATACAAAAGGATCCAAATTTTTTCAAAAACATGTGCAAAAAATAGATTTCAAGTATATATAGTATGAGTGATGAAATGTGAGTGGTTCTGTTTTTCCTGTGTTTTCCAAAATTTCTTTACACACAGAGTATGTAAAAATTCTAATTGTGAAAGATTAAGTTTCCCCTTACCCTTCTCCTGGAAAACTCTCCCATTATCCTCTTGAGAGGTAATCATAATCATTATTAACAATTCAATGTGTATCCTTTCAGTCATTTTACACACACACACACACACAGCTTTTTTTTTTACATAAGACCATATATATTTTTCATTCCCAAATTTGATATTTTTACTTAACAAAATTTCTCTAAACTCTTTCCATGTGAGCTTGATTATTTACCTGAAGTCTGATTTGAATGTCTGCCTCATGGTTTCGAACAGTTCCATAATTATGCCATGATTTAGGAGAAGGAAACACAAACTTACTTCCCTGTAAACAGATATTGAGGTTATTTCCACCTTTCAGCTATTTGAAACAATTGTGCAAAGAACATTCAGGAACATTTATCTTCATGAACATGTGTGAGTTCTTCTTTTGGAGAGATTTTTAGAAGCTTTCCCAACATTTCTGCTGAAAGCATGCATTACTTTTATCATTTAAAAAATGTAAACATTGTATTAAAAAACATTTTAAAAAATCATGAGTCAGGAGACTAAAATGAGGTCACATGGCTGGGTTCACCCCACGAAAGAGCATCCTGTGTCAGGGCCTAGCTTATACCTGGGACACAGTAGGTCTTTAATGTCTGCAGAATACATAAACATCACTCCTGGACATTGTTAATAACTCTTTAAGAAAGGTACCATTATTTCAACCTTACAGATGAAACATCTCAGAGGTTAGGTCTGAGTCCCTCAAGTTTTGTTTCTCAGCGAAAGCCTCAAAATGGCAAATAATACTGAATTGGTGACTAATGAAAATAGTTGTAATATGTCTTCCTCAGTAAAACTGGGGATGGGGAGCTAAATCTTCAACGTCTCTGTCTTTCCAGTATCTACACTCATGCTTAGCACCAGTAAAATGCGAGATAAATATTAGTTCTTGGCAGATTAGCATTCACTCTTTCCTTTACGAACAAACTATTTTTGTATAAGTATCCATCTCTCAGGGAAGATGTTTTACCCTTGATCAATGGAAACTCCTAATCTAACAGTGATTGGTTTAGTCTTGGAGGGGAGCACAGGAGGAAACTTTCCTAACAGTTTCTTCATCCTTGAAAGAAGAGATACTGTCTTTTCCCATTGGACATGGTCTGTAATTGTAATCAGACTTTATACCTGTCAGAGATGTCAGCCTATATATATATATATATATTTGTAAGATATATATATATATTTGTAAGATATATATATACTTGTAAGATAATCTAGATGTCTAGACACTTGTTATGTAAGACAATTAGTGTCTTTATTATTTAAGCCTGGGGAGTATAGGGAGTGGGGGGGGTGCATGGAGGAGTGTAATGGTTATTTGCAGTTATTTGGAGCTAACTGACAGCTTGTTCTTTTGGTTTGCCTGACCATGTCCCTGATGTCCCAGAAACATTTTCCAATTTTTGACAAAGAAGAAAAACTGTCAGTAGGTGTTGTCAACCTTAAAAATAAAATAGCCAGTTTTTTTAACCAGCAAAATGAGTTTATGCAGGAATAGAGGAACTGCAATTCGGGACATGCAAACTTTGATAAAACATAGTTAAGATCCAGAGAACAAATGAAAGGGGCTTGCTTTTACAGAGGAATGAAAAAGTTGGGAGGGGTGGTTTTGAATGAAAATTTATTGGAGGAGAGCCAGAGTTCAGGGTTGTGGCTACTTCTCAGTGGTTTAGATGTAGCAGTTTCTCATTGGCTGGGTTGTTGCTGGGCAAAGAGAAAAATCTTCATTCCTCTAGTTGAGGTAGTAAAGTAAGCTGTATATAAAATAAGCTGTAATGCAACGCATATGCATGAAAGCTTCTCTCTTCAGGGCAGCCTGACTCTATTTTGAATGAGGCTTTCTTTTATTCATCTCCAGATTTCCCCCCTTTGCTCAAGATATTTCCTCCAAAGCATCACTGATCAAGAGTCAGTTTTTCTGCATTTAGTGATTTTGTCCCTTGATACCAGGAAGGACCTTTCCTGGTTGTCATGTCCCATGCCAGAGGGAAAGTGCACAGGTTAGACAACATTTAGGTCACATTTGAATAACAAGGAAGGGTAGGAGGGAGAACTCTCAGGCATTTCCCATCTAAAGTTTATATCTTACCAGGGTCATAAATAACCATTGGAGATCATCTTGAAGTGTTGAGTTAGCATCACCCTATTGGGCATGTTGCTTCTACAAAGGTTTGACAAGTAATGGGTACAAAGCTTAAAAATAATTATACAAAACAGATTTAAAAGTAATGCGACAAATCCAGTTTGTGAGATGGTTTTAAACCAGGAACCCCAACCTAAAGGTAACCAGAAGCCTAAGGACCATGGATCATTACATGAAATTTATTGTAGCCAAAGTGCTTATTCCCTAATTTTAGGCAGTTGGGCACATACTTCCCCAGAAGAATTTATCCATATGCAACAGATTGTCTATTCAAACCCCTCCTGGTTCAGCACAGAGAGATCGAGGGCTATTCAATTATCCAAAACTACTTTAGGCAGCAAGCCACGTGACTGTGTTTGAGCTCCTATTGTCTTGGCTGTGGTTGGTTAACTATCCCAATATTAAGGACTGATTTCTGATCATGTGTTCATTGGTACTTACTCTGGCCCAAGGGAGAAAGTCTCTCCCTACAGCAAACACAGAGTTCTGAATGCCTCCTGGGCATCTTCCATTTAAGACAGCCATGGAGGCTTAGTGGAGTGGACCAGTGGTAGGCTTCTGGTTTGTTATGAAGAGAAAATAGAACAGTAAATACAGGAAGAACACGTTGCCCTTTCATCCTCCAGCCATCACAACAGTGAGCTGCCCAAATATAGGGCCACTGCCAAAACCTGCTCATATAGAGGAGTAGCCAAGTGGTGTACATAGGGCTCCCTCATAAGCATTAGCATTTACGGACTCTCGTTGGTAATGGAGGCATTAGCTATTCAGCCAAAACTCAAACACTGTTATTATTACATATTGAAAGACCACCCTAATACAGGGGTTTGATAGCAAGCCTACAAGTAGTCTGGTTTATGCTGAATGCTCTGAAGTATCTTTTATATATTTTTTAATGGATCTCAGTCTCCCACCTCAGGGTTGGGTTAAATTGAGGCAAGGAATGGGGGTATATAGAGTTAGTAGTCTAACTTTATAAAGGGGACTGGTGGAACAATTGGGCATACAGTGGCATCTGGGATTTCAGCAAAATTCATTATAGGTTGAACTAAGGAGTCAATGCTGTAATGGACAGATTTGAGTTTTCTGATGGCAAATCTAACAATTGGAGCAGTTTCCCCCTTTTACATGGGATTAGGAAATGCAAAGAATGAAAGAAAGAATGAAGAAAGAGAGAATGAGCAAGGGAAAGAAGGTTTTAGGCCTGATCTGGTTATTTTAGGAAAGCTGTCTCCTTCAGCTGCCATCTGCTTCAACTCTGGGAAATCTTTACTTTCAGGTCACAAGTTGATGTGTAGGCCCGGTTGGGGTTTGGTGCATTCTTTGGATGTGACACACGGATCCAAGATATTATTCCCTGAAGTTTGGCAGCACTGAGGTTGGTTAACAGCCCCCTGCTAGGGGTCCTTGCAGCGAAGTTGAAGAGAGTCTAGCCTGTCTTTTCCAAGAGACAAAACCTTTGGGTTATAAGGAGTGATGCCTGAGGTGTTCATCTCTTGGAAGTGTACTATGGAAAGACTGTCCTACTATAGCTCGGTTATTTTCAAAAGAAGCAATTAGGTCTTTACACTATTGAAGTATATCTTCCTTTAATCAGCTGTATATCAAGGGAAACAGGAGCCAGGTGCATAGGGTGCCTTGAGACTATCTCAAAGGGTGCAAGTGTATGGGTTCCAGAAGCTGTGGACCTGAGTCTTAGAAGGACTGAAGGCATTGCTTTTGGCCACAGGGTATTTGAAGAGTCTCTATAAATTTTGCCAACTGAGTCTTAATGATGCTATTAGTACATTTAACTAGACATGAGGATTGAGGGTGGGAAGCACCAAGTGTTATACAAGTGTCCAAGTAGCACAGACCATCTAATGCACTTGAACAATGAAGTGAGTTACCGAGCCACTGTGACGTTTGGGGTGGGGGTCCCTAGGTAGTGATAATCTTTTCTAATAGGATTTTAGCCACAGAAGAGGCAGTAACCTTCCTAAAAGGAAGAGCTTTGGTACAGTAAGAAAACATACAAACCATGACTAAAACATAATTTTATCCCTGAGGTGGAAAAAGCTGAATGAAATCCACTTGCCAAACCTCGAATGGTCCACTGGGGAATTTAAAGTGTCCAGCAGCAGATGTATTTTGTATTTCTCTAGGTTGTATTTGGGGCAGGTGGAGCAAGCAAAATAGGCACTTTTTCCAGCTACATTGGTATTTCCCCACTAGGATGGGTTCATAAAATTTTTATCAGTGGACCAATGATTCAATGCATGTACAGTAGTCAGTAATGGGGATTTTAAGGCCTCTGGTATGACTGGATTTCTATTGGGCCAAACCAAAGTTCTCTTTTTATTGAACCAATAGTTTAATTGGATTTCTAATTTTGTTTTCCCTTTTCTGGGGCCAATTGCTGAGCATCTCTAGCCAATTTTTCTAGATTATCATTGGGGGGAACATCCTTTTGGACCATGACTGACACCTGATTCTCTTGAGAGCAGTGTTCTGTTTTTATTTATTTTATGTTAATTTATTTTTGAGAGAGAGAGCGAGTGTGAGTGGGGGAGGGTCAGAGAGAGAGGGAGACAGAGGATCTGAAGCTGGCTTTGTGCTGACAGCAGCGCACCTGATGTGGGGCTTGAGCTCACAAACTGCGGGATCATGACCTGAGCTGAAGTCAGACGCTTAACCAGCTGAGTCACCCAGAAGCCTCTAGAGCACCGTCCTTGGTGGAAACATCTCCTGAAAACACTACTACACTACATGTTAACTAACTTAGATTTAAATAAAAACTGTTTTTAAAAAAGGAAGAAGAAGTTTCGGTAAAACCCTGGGTCATTACTGTCCAGGTGTATTGTTGTCCTTCCCAAAGAAAGGCAGAGATATTATTACCTGGCCTTATGTGCTGGGATGCTAAAGAAGGCACTACATAAATCAACTACAGTAAAAAAAACAAAAAACAAACAAACAAAAAACAACACCTTCAGCAGGGATGGAGCTAATACAGTATGGGGATTGGGAACAGGGTGGTGATGGATAGCAACACTATTTATGGCTCAGAGATCCTGGACAAACCTCCATCTGCAGCCATTCAGTAGCATGAATGAGTCGGGAGTCTATCCAAGTGATGGCAAAGTCCACTGGCACCATAAAGTAAAAGGAAACTAATGGCTAAGAGAAACCCCAGTTATTACTTAGATTCAAGTCAAAGAAACACTTTTCCATTGATTCTTACAGAAAGAGCACTCTGTACCATGAAAACTATTTAGGAACAGACATCTTAAACTGAAACACTTAGAGGAGTTTAACAGGAATGCGTATTAAAAATGTTCCTCACTAGGAAAACTTCTCTGACTACATCCTCAGAAGTTGAGTGAGTTGATTTTTGTAAATGATCAAAAAGTCACTTTGGCTAATGGTGGAGGTGGAGGTGGAGGTGGAGGTTTGACTGCAAAAGGGCACAAGGGGACTCTCTGGAGTAATGAAAATATTCTGTATCTTGATTATGGTTACCTAGATATATATATTTATTAAAACTCACTGAATAGCACACCAAATGAGTATATTTCACTACATGTAAATTGTATCTCATTTGAAAACAAAAACAAAAACTCTCAGACCAAGTCTAAGTAATTATCGCCAGATAGATAGGCATGAATTTAAAAATTTTGATATATAGAATTCTTATATATGGTGATTCAAATTCTTTTCAAAACTGACATTAATTTAGTCAACAAAAATTCGGTTAGTTTTTCTTTGCTTTTATTTACTATCAGGATGCAAAACTTTTAAACTGCTACCAAATAAATGATGAATTTAAATTAACTTAATCCTGTGGCACCTGGGTCGTTCAGTCCTTGGAGTATCTATCCGACTTTGGCTCACACTTGGGTTCATGAGTTCAAACCCCATATGTCTGCTCAGAGACTGCTTGAGCTCCTCTGCCCCCCTTCGCTATGCCCTCCCCCGCTTGCCTTTTCTCAAAAAAAAAAAAAAAATTAAAAAATTATTTTAAAAAATAAAAATAAAATTCATCCTTACAAACACCATAAGAAACAGATGCTATTTTTTTTCCTGTTTTATGTGATGGGCTCCGAACACCGACAAAAGCCTTGCTTTGCCCTCCATACCGTTTCTCCAGTATTTGGTCACACACTAGCTGGCCAGAACCCAGAAGAGCTGGTCAGAGGAAACGCCGAGGTGTCAACAAGGGGCTACAAGTGAGTTATGAACACTCAGCTTAGTGGCCGGTTCCCTGAGCCCTGACGTTCCGAAATGCCAGGCGCAGCCCAGCCCTGTCCCCAGCCCAGGAAGCCGGTGACGCAGGTGCCGTTCCGCCTTCTGCTCGGGCGCAGAAGGCCACACACAGCGCTGCGGCGAAGGCGAAGAGGCCTAGCCCATGGTGTTTTGAACCTGGGCACGGTTCCCTAACACGGCTGCGCGCCTGCGCGGCTCTGCCCCTGAGCTGCGCGCAACGCCCGAGGTGGGCCGTGAGCCACGACGCACCGGTTGCAGCCCGGCCTCTCCGCGCTCCCTGAGCTCTCGGCGCCCCGCCCCGCCTGGTCCTGCGCGAGTTTCAGTATCCGGCGATCGGGTAGGTACTCCTCGCCGTCGTCCTCCCGCGCCTCAGCGGGCGCATTCCTCCCGGCAGGCCTGCCTGCTGGGTCCTCCCCCTCGTCCTCCTCGCCAGCGTCCCCGCGGGGACCCGCAAGTCCTGCCCCGCGTTTCCCGAGCTCGCGCCTGTTTGGCGGTGAGCAGGTGCCCACCCCGCCCACCTGCCTCGGCGTTTCTCACCCCCCTCCCCACCAAAATAAATCAAATCAAATTAAATTAAATTAAATTAAATTAAATTAAATTAAATTAAATTAAATTAAATTATTGAAGACTGCTAGGAAGAAACTGCACAGACCTTAGTTTTGAAGTTTTGAATTTACTTGAATTTATAATTTGGGGCAAAGAATGTAAATGGTAGAAGAGGACTTTAAGGAGTAACTGTGTTGTGAAAGCAGGAGGCTGAGTAGTACATGTAAAGGTTAAAAAAGAATTTCCAAGGAAATTCTTACAACGCACAAAAACACACATTCGGGTGGAGCCAGAAGGAATTGCAGAAAAGAAGCTGAGAGCATACCAGGGGATATAAGTTGGTCCTCAAAAGCCAGCTAAGCTTAGTCTCTGAAGGTCTCAGTACACGAAAGGAGCCCCCACTCTCTTATTTACAGATGGGAAAATTGAGGTCCAGAGTGGGTGGTTTGTCCACAGTGATGCGCCTGATTCTTGCCAGAGCCAGGAGCCTGAACTCCATTTCCTAGGCATCATTTATAAATAATAAAATATGTAAATAACGTTTTACAAATATCCTATGTGAGTCGAGAAACTCAGCAAGATCAATCCCTTCTCTTTTTTAAAAAAATTTTTACAGTTTATTTATTGTTGAGACAGAGAGAGACAGAGCATGAAGGGTGGGGAAGAGAGAGAGGGAGACACAGAATCCGAAACAGGCTCCAGGCTCTGAGCTGCCAGCACAGAACCTGACACGGGCCTCGAACCCACGAACTGCGAGATCATGACCTGAGCCACCCAGGCGCCTCTTGTGGATACTTTTTTGATCAATCCCTTCAATCCATCTTTATCATTTACTCTTCTCCAGGTGCTTGCCATCCTGCATTCTCTGGCCCACAGCAGTGCTGCTGGAAAGGGATTCCTGGAAGCCCTTGGACTTGAACTTAACCCTAAGTAAATAGGACTTAGGTAAGTGGATGGGAGGAAGGGTGTGGTGGGAGGTTCCAGGAAAGACCTTGAGCTGAGGGGAAAGTTAGCAAACCTAACTGCAGCTAGGCATATATAAAAATGCCTGGCCTATGAGAGTAAAGTAGGTGGATAGAGTTGGAGCAGATGGTGGAGGGCTTTGAACATGACTGCTACGGGAGATAGGACACAACTAGAAATTGGAAATGCAACAACAGGGAAACCAGCACTTCACCAGGGATTAGATTCATGGAGGGAATATTAGCTGAGATCCCAAGACTGTATAAATCAAATCATTTAGCAGGAAAACATTGCTGTTGAAAGGAACGCTGTGAGGAGAAAGTATTCTAGTTGAGTAACAGAAAAATCTTTCCCCTGGTTGCGTACAAATAAAAATGGTGCTTACCATCTGCTAAATACTGTTGTAGGTGCTCTACAAAAATTAATTTATTTACTTCTCACAGTAAACCAGTGAGGTTGTCACTATTTTTGTCACCATTTTAGAGATGTGGAGGTTGAGGCACAAAAAGGTTGCCCAGGGTAAGTAGATCTGTGTTGAGGAGGAGTGGCCTGGAACCAGAAGATTTGGGTCTCTGTGCCTCCATTCACTGGTTGTGTCAGTTTACCCTCTCCGAGGTTCAGTTTTCTTATCTGTGAAATGCATACACTAATCCCTGCCTACTACTGAGGTAGAGAATATGCAGGTGCTTTGCAAACTGTGCATGGTGATGCCAATGGAAAGTACTATTATTTAATAAAGGAGGGATGCACTTCCAGGGCCAAATCCCAACTAAAAAGAGAAAATGACAAGCTTGGTTCGACTTGCAGAATTTAACAGGCTTGCCACTCACAGAGAGGCAAAAATAGAATCATAGTTAAAATCGTTGGCTGTGGCGTCAGATGGACATAAGCTGGAATCCCAGCCCTGCCACTTATTAGCTCTGTGATCTATGACAAGGCACATGATGTTTCTGATACTGTGTTATCTTGGTATTCTTCAATTTACTCATGTATAAAATGGGTCTAATACATTCTTCATAGAGCAGTTCTGAGGATTACCTGAGATGCACTTAATGCAATGCCTACATGTAGTCAGTGCTCAATACAGTGTAGAAGGGCACGCTATTTTTTCCGAATCTTCTTTTCCTCATCCTCTGTGTGTTTAATATTCCCCCAGACACAGCCTTATCATGTGTGAGGGACTGATGGAGAGGTATGTGGCTGCCATGGTGCTGAGCGCAGCTGGAGATGCCTTGGGGTACTTCAACGGAAAATGGGAGTTTCTCCGGGAAGGAGAAAAGATTCACCAGCAGCTGGCCCAGCGTGGTGGGTTGGATGCCATAGATGTGGAGAGGTGGAGAGTCAGCGATGATACAGTGATGCACCTGGCCACGGCAGAAGCTCTTGTGGAAGCCGGGAAAGTCTTGGATTTGGCTCAACTATATTCCTTACTTGCTAAGCATTACCAAGCCTGCATGGGAGACATGGATGGCCGAGCACCAGGTGAGTGCAGCCACTGGAGGTCCTGGGCAGAGTGGAGAATAAAGCAGCCCCAAGGCTCTTATTAAAAATGTTTAAATATCAAGGAGACAGTTCTGTTTAGTAGTTGTGATAAAAATAGAAACAACATAGGTGTTCTTTAATTTATTTAACTCTGGTGACACATTCACAGCCTTTTAAAATTATGCAGATAAATGTTTACTGATATGGAAAGATATATTAAGGTAAAAAAAAAAGAGAGAGAGAGAATTACAAAGCACATGTGCATCCATTGCTCCTTTTCCGAGCCTGATGCTTCTCACTCTAGAATATGCAGCTTCTTTCTGGCACTCAGGATCTCATCCTCAGGTTCTCATTGGGTCCTTTAAAGACTTGGGCTTGGGGCACCTGGGTGGCTCAGTCAGTTAGGCATCCGACTTCAGCTCAGGTCATGATCTCACACTCTGTGAGTTTGAGCTCCACATCAGGTTCTGAGCGGACAGCTCAGAACCTGGAGCCTGCTTCAGATTCTGTCTCCCTCTCTCTCTCTCTGCCCCACCTCAGCTCTCTCTCTCTCAAATAAACAAACATTAAGAAAAAATAAAGTTTTGGGCTTGAGGTTGGATGGTTTTGATGGGGCCACTAATTAGCTGGTTATGTGATTTTGAGTAAGGTTTTTAAGCTCTAAGCCTGAGCTTATTCATTCATTTTTTTTAAAATGTTAATTTATATTGAGAGAGAGAGAGAGAAAGAGAGCACGCACACATGTGCAAGCTGAGGAAGAGCAGAGAGGATCCCAAGCAGGCCCCGCACTGGCAGAGCAGAGCCCGACACGGGGCTCAGCATCACAAACCATGAGATCATGGCCTGAGCTGAAATCAAGAGTCAGACGCTTAACCACATGAGCCACCCAGGCAACCCCTTAGCTTATTCATTTAAAAAAGAGAATAATATGTTAAACCTACCTTTTTGAGTTACTGTGATGTCTCAGTAATAACTGCTAAAGATTCTAAGACTCTCTATATGAATCTGATTCTTTCATGCTAAGGGTTATATAGTAATCTTATATGCTAAGGGTTATATAGAGAGCAAGGAACAGTGTTGACTTACGGTTTGGAGTTTGAGGGCATTCATCATCATATTCTTTTGCCTTTCCCTTTCCATCAAAGAATCCTGGAGACTGATCTTGGTTCTGTCTTCCTGCCAGGGCCTGTGCTTTGGTTCCACTGACCCTCGCCTCTCCCTGCTTCTTCCCAGGAGGTGCTTCAGTGCAGAATGCCATGCGGCTGGAGCCAGATAAGGCCAATGGCTGGAGGATTCCCTTTAACAACCACGAGGGTGGCTGCGGGGCTGCCATGCGTGCCATGTGCATTGGCCTCAGGTTCCCTCACCGCAGACAACTGAACACGCTGATCCAAGTGAGCATCGAGAGTGGCAGGATGACCCACCACCACCCTACAGGCTACCTGGGAGCTCTCGTTTCTGCTCTTTTTACAGCCTATGCTGTGAACAACAAGCCTCCAAGGCAATGGGGAAAAGAAATGATGGAGGTGCTACCAGAAGCTAAAAAGTACATTATCCAATCAGGCTACTTTTTGGAGAAGAATCTTCAACACTGGTAAGTTGGTAGGTGCCTGCTTCTGCTACAAAGTGATTGAATCTGTGTGTGCACAGGCGTGCACATGTGTATCTAGAATTTTTTGATCAAAGCACCATCATGGTTCTCACCATCTATTTTTCCTGTCTGCTATGTCCAACACCCCCTACTCCAGCCTACCTGCTAAGGATTTCAAGTTCAGTGCCAGCAGTGGTTGCCACCAAGTAGCCAAGGGAAGTCCTCAATGAGTAGTACACCTATGGTGCTTCCCTGTTGTATAGGGATCCTATTTTGTATTCTAGCTTTCTGTAGTTTTTGGGGCTATCCTATACTGCTGTGAACTTTCCTGCTTATTTCCTAGAACTTGTTTATTCAGTATTGTCTGGACACACAATATTTTGAAATCTTTGGTTAGAGTGCCCAAGAGATAGGTTTTTTTTCACCAGCTAATTAATAAGGGGTAAAGCCGCAATTTCCCTTTTTCATGAGTTCACGTCACATTATCTTTCTTAATAAAAAGATCCAGAAGCTTTCTGCAGGAATCACGTATTGGTCATGATGTTCTGAAGTTCTATCTTAAAAAAAAAAACACAATAGAAGTATACAAGGAAATGATGTATTAATTAGTTTAACTATAGTAATCTTTTCACTGTGTATTGTATACTAAATCATCATGTTGTATACATTAAATATATACAAGATTTTTAAAAATTCTTTTAACATTTTTTTCATTTTTTGAGAGAGAGATAGAGTATGAGTGGGGGAGAGGTAGAGAGAGGGGGACACAGAATTCAAAGCAGTCTCCAGACTCTGTGTTGTCAGCACAGAGCCCAGTGTGGGGCTTGAACCCACGAGTGGTGAGATCATGACCTGAACCGAAGACGGACACTTAACCGACTGAGCCACCCAGGTGCCCCCACAAGATTTCTTAAGAAGATAAAGTAAAATAAATAAGTTCCACCCTTGAAAAGTGACACTTGACATTATTCTCAATTCAGGAAAAATAGACTTTTATTTCTCACCTTTAACTTGCTATGTATCTTCTTTATTTAGCAACAGCTATCAATGCCTTGTTTATATTAATCCTTGGCAAAAATTTATTGAATGAATGCCACTTAGAACTCATTTTTATTTTTAAAAAATGTTTCTTTATTTTGAGAGAGAGAGAGAGAGAGGAGAGAGAGTGGGGAGAAGGGACAGAGAGAGAGAGAATTCTGATGTGGGACTCAGTCTCACGAACTATGAGATCATGACCTGAGCCAAAATCAAGAGCTAGATGCTCAACTGACTGAGCAAGGTGCCCCTCATTTTGATCTTTTTAAACATTTTTTAAAAAAGTTTATCTATTTCTTTTGAGAGAGAGAGAGAAGGAGTGAGAGAATCCCAAGAAGGCTCAACACCATTAGTGCAGAGCCCAAGTGGAGCCTGAACTCACGGAACCATAAGATCATGACCTGAGCCAAAACCAAGAGTCAGACGCTTAACCAACTGAGCCACCCAGGCATCCCTCATATTGATTATTTAATACAATTTTGATATTAGTACAAGAAGTTTAAGTCATCTTGGAATTTTCCCTGTTCACACATCTGTCTGCTACCTTTCCTTATTGGCTTCAAATGTATTGTTTCAATTTGACTGTAGAATTTTTCCTTCTTACAGGTCCTACTTCCAAGACCAGTGGGAAAAATACCTAAAACTTAGAGGGATTTTGGATGGCAAATCAGCCCCTACCTTCCCCAAGCCCTTTGATGTGAAGGAGAGGGATCAGTTCTACACCTCCGTGAGCTACTCTGGCTGGGGTGGCAGCAGTGGACACGATGCCCCCATGATTGCCTATGATGCCATCCTGGCTGCAGGAGACTCCTGGAAGGAGCTTGCCCATCGAGCCTTTTTCCATGGTGGAGACAGTGATTCTACAGCTGCTATTGCTGGCTGCTGGTGGGGAGTTATGTATGGTTTTAAGGGAGTCAGTCCCTCCAACTATGAGAAACTAGAATATAGAAACCGGCTGGAAGAGACAGCCAGGGCTTTGTATTCTCTTGGGTCAGAGGAGGATACTGTAATTGCCCTTTAGAGAGATGTGACATCATTTCTTGTGGTTTTTCCTCTTGAGTAGTCCAGTTTATTTTCACTTTTTCCAAAGTCAAGAGTTTTAACCTTGTACTCCAGGAATTTTGAGATAACACGTCCCTTGAGCAACTGAAGCTCGTCTTTCCAAATTCATGCTGTTCCCTCTGACTCTGTCCCTCTCTGTCCTGAAGAATCTTTATCTCAGTTGATGGAAGTCAGCATCTCCCCAGGCTAGAAGTCTTATAGCCCCATATTTGAGTCTTTGTTTTCATCATCTGATCTTTCACTAAGTTTTTTTCTGTTTGTTTCAGGTGGAGTTCCCCAAAATGGACACTTAGACAAAGATTTAAGAACAATTAGTTTATTTAGGAAGTGATTCCAGAAAGCCCTGGTAGGAAAATGGGGAAGTGAGACCGGGAAGGGAGGGAAGATAGCACAAGGTGCGATACTGAGCAGGTTAGCACTCTGGGCAGTTGGGACTATTCCATCTAGGTACTCTGTAAAGCACCCCTCAGAGTTGTCCCACCTGAGGGGCAAGCAAACCTGGGGTGTTCATCCATCACCTTCCATTTGGCATTGGTTGAGGACCACTCCTAGGGATGCTAACTCCCTGGTACTTCTTGGCCCACCTCTTGTGCAAGCCTGGCACAGACGTCTTCAGGCAAAGACTCAGAGGCTCTTGCGATGACAGGCTGTACAGTGCATGGGAACAGTGAGGGTGCTATGTGGGGTCCCAGTAATAGCATCTGCCAGATGGTCTACCTCCAAAATGTCCTTCACATCTGACTCTTTTACTTTCTTGCACCAGTATTTTTCAGTGAATTTCTGCAGTCCAGGTTACTCGCATCTGGGGAGATGCTGCTCCAAGCTGTACTCTGTGCTTTGCTGGCAGTGACACTTAACATATTTCCAGTTTTGTTGTTTTCTCTTTGCTTATCTTTATCCTCCTCTAGACATAACCTAGCACAGTGCCTGGGAACACGGGAGGTACTTGATCAGTATATATTAAATGAATGTTGTTAATTACCTCCTTTCTGGTGCCTTAACCACAGTCTTGCCTTCCTTCTTGTCCTCCAGAGTTATTGTTACAAATAACAAATCAATCATGCTGAACTTCTAATCATGTTCCAATGAATACTCACCCCCTTTCTCCATTTCTTAATGCTCTTCCCTCTCCTTTTCCACCTGGTAGATTCTTACTCCTCTTTCAAGCCCCAGCTCTGGTAGAACCTTCTAGGTGAAGCTTGCTCTGATAGTTGGAGCAGTTGGCCACTTTCTCCTCATATATGCACAGCCTTCTGTCTCTAGCCCTGTCACCACACTGGTCCTGTTGAGTGGTGATTGGAGGTGTCTTCTGAGGACAATTTCAGATTCCTTGTGAGGAATTATCTTATTCTCTTTGTGGCTTCCCTGCCTGCCCTATGAGAGACATTCAATAAATATTTACTTTGGAGGTTCATCAAGTTGTGTTGATGTGAATGCTTTCAACATGTGGTTCCACATCTGTTTCAGACACATCTGTTCAGACACGTGCTACTTCACGGTTGCCCAGAGTGACCTGTGATGCACTGTGAGAGACAGAGTCTAATGCCTTAACTATGCACGTGTGCTGACCTACATGAGACAAAGCTCTTAGCCTTGTATTTGAAGCAGAACTCTAGCAAAGGCATGGAATTTATCATTTTTTTTTTTTTTATTTCTAGGAGAGAGAGAGAGAGAGAGAGAGAGAGACAGCGTGAGCAAGGGAGGGTCAGAGAAAGAGGGAGTCACAGACTCTGAAACAGGCTCCAGGCTCTGAGCTGGCAGTCAGCACAGAGCCCGATGCGGGGCTCGAACCCACGAACCGCAAGATCATGACCCAAGCGAAAGTCGGACGCTTAACCGACTAAGCCACCCAGGCGCCCCTATCATTCTTTTATACATAAAGGGAGAAGGAAATTCCAAAGTTCATTTTCTGTCTCCAAACACTCTCATATATATTTATATATTTCAGAAAACAAACATGTTTTAAATACTACAAAAATGAAAACAGGTTCTTTGGTAAGACAACCAATTGGAGTTGCAGACTTTCAAGCGTGCTGGGCTACAATTCACAGAACAATTCATAACATCTTCAATTCAGATGTCTTAAAAGACTCCTTTGTATAAATATTCTGAGCAAAGTTTTAGAATAATAGAAAACACATAGTCTATAGATTTTTATACAGGATTCCTGAGCAGAAGGTTAAGGTGGAGACCTTCATGACTGCTTTCCGTTTCTCAGTTGGTAAGAACTGACTTTATAGCACGGAATACTGTGTGCTTTTCTGCAGTTGTAAGAAAAGAGGAAACAGTCTCCCAGTCTTTCTGAGGTTTCTTTTCCCAGTATTTAGGAGTCTAGAATAGGTGGAACACTAGAATTCTATTAGCACTGACCAAACAGCAAACTTGCTTAAATGTTACAGTATAGAGAAGAGCAGAAGCGCATTTTAACAAGTGGAATCTGAGGCATGACCTGTTTTGCCTCTGTAGCTGGCTTGGTAAATCATCTGAATTTAGTGAGAAGCAAACATGAAATGATTTTCTTTTTCTCCAACTACTGCCTTCACAGTACTCTGTGGAAGCTGCTTTTCCTGTTCCTTAGAATATCACATTGGTTTTGGTCTTTTGGTGGGGATGGGGGTGGGGAGCGTATTAAAAACCCAATCCAGAGGTGCCTGGGTGGCTTTGTCAGTTACATGTTCACCTCTTGATTTTGGCTCAGTTCATGACCTCATGTTTGTGTGCTGACAGCACGGGGTCTGCTTGGGAGTCTCTCTCTCTCTTCCTCTGCCTCTCCCTGGCTTGAGCTCTCTCTCTCAAAATAAGTAAATAAACTTAAGAAAAAAAACCAGTTGATCCCAGTCCAGTATTTTTTTTAAATTTCAGCTTTATTTGAGGCATTATTGACATAGAAGATTGTAAGATATCTAAAGCATATATCATGGTGATTTGATACACATTTACATTGTGAAAGAATTCCTCTCATCTAGTTAATTAACACACCTATCACTGCACATATTTATATTTGGGAGTGGGGGATGGGGTGAGAACATTTAAGATCTACTCTCTTAGCAAATTTCAAGTATACAGTACAGTGTTCTCCACTGTAGTCACCGTGTTTCACCTCATATTCTCAGACCTTCTTCATCTTATAGCTGAAAGTTTGTATCCTTTTTGGGGTACCTGGGTGGCTCAGTCAGTTAAGCATCCTACTTCGGCTCAGGTCGTGATCTCACAGTTCATGAGTTTGAACCCCGCATCAGGGTCTGTGCTGACAGCTCAGAGCCTGGAGCCTGATTTGCTTTCTGTGTTTGCCTCTCTTCCACTCACTGCCTCTCTCTCTCTCTCTCTCAAAAACAAACATAAAAAAAGAAAGTTTGTACCCTTTTATCAACCCCTCTCTATTTCCCCACCTCCCAGCCTCTGGCAACCACTTTCCTACTCTGTTTCTAGGAGTTTGACCTTTTTTAAAGATTCCACATATAAGTGATACCATGCAGTATTTGTCTTTTTCTTTTTCTTTTTTTTCAAAAAAGCATGGTTGTTTTTTTTAAAGTTTATCTATTTTTTTTGGAGGGGGGGATTTTTTTTTTCTTTTTTACAAATAGTTTATTGTCAAATTAGTTTCCACATAACACTCAGTGCTCATCCCCACAAGTGTCCTCCTCCATGCCCATCCCCCCTCCCCCCCACATCCATCAGTCCTCAG